>NC_048895.1:93034055-93039758 GCF_011077185.1 Oxyura jamaicensis | reverse complement strand
GAAAGGAAAGGAAAGGAAAGGAAAGGAAAGGAAAGGAAAGGAAAGGAAAGGAAAGGAAAGGAAAGGAAAGGAAAGGAAAGGAAAGGAAAGGAAAGGAAAGGAAAGGAAAGGAAAGGAAAGGAAAAAAAGAAAAGAAAAAAAAAGAAAAGAAAAGAAAAGAAAAGAAAAGAAAAGAAAAGAAAAGAAAAGAAAAGAAAAGAAAAGAAAAAGAATCTATCCAAACCAACTGTTTTTAATTCCATGTGGATTCTCTCTCGTAATTAAATTCTAACATATTTGTCTGTATAACTTCTCAGCTAGTTTTTGTGGTCCATTATTTACAGAAGTTTTGGCTGAAGCAACAAATAAGGTTTTGGGCCTTCTGCCTGCCTTTTTAAATACGTCTCTTTTGTATAAACATATGTATTTTGTTTGATTGCAGTGGTTTTATCTGCCTTGCCTTTTTTAATTTATTTACTTTTTTATTTTCTTTTCATTCATATCTTTTTCTCCAAAACCTTTTTTGATTTTTTAGGAATGAAAAAACATACCAGATTGTCAACCAAAGGAGACATAATGACTTAATAGTTCTTATGGATGGAATTGCAGTCAAGAAGAATTTTACAGCAGGCTAATTATAAACCTCGGAGTGGAGGGTTTAGTCTTTTATGTATAGAATAATTTAGCTCATTTGGTCCCATGCCCAGGACTGGAACCGGACAAACCCACAAAACAACTGATTGAATGTTTCAGTCAAATCCTACTATCCCCAAATCCCAAGTCCCCAGCCAGCCACCGCCAGATTCAGAAAGCAGCTCAGCCCCACCAGTGTCTCACCTTCTCCTTCAAAATTACCCAAGCATTTATTACACTGCTTCAACATAAAGTTGATCTGGTGCCTGATTTCAGCCTTGTCTTCACCATCCACGCATAAGCATACCAAGAATAACTTTGGGTCACAAAACAGCTTCACCGGCAGCGTGGCCTGGGTCAACCACCTCCAAACACCTATGCCTCTGGCACCAGGCTTTTGGGGCTCCCCACTCTGTCCCAGAAGGGAGGAAGAACACATACCCCTTGACCACATGCACAGTCAGTATAAATTGTCCTGGACTAGGCTGTCCACTGCCTAAGTCCTGCTGGAGCCAGGCCTGCCCCTCACAAGCTCCACCTGAAAACAGGGCCTTTCTGCCAGACCACCGCAGCAGCATCTGTCACAGCTCAGCCACTAGGCGAAACAGCTAGGAATCAGGAAGGAGTTTCAACTCCCTCTTAGGCTTGAAGACACCCAAATTCCCAGCCAAAACACTAAAACACAAGACTACCCTGGAGTGCTGCCCCTCTTGTTTAACTCTGTGTAGCATGGGAGCACAACACCATGATTTAACTGCAAGTACTTCAGTCACTTCTTATTTCAAAGCCAGTTTCTGAAGGCAATGAGCATTCAAACACCTATAAGCTTCACTGGGAGAGGGGGTAGGATGCCTGTTTTCTAACTCTTCAGTCTAGACCAGGAACCAAATGCTCTCATCAATGTCTTGGATGAACAGTTTCACAATTAGCTTACTTTTTAGGAGAAGGCAATTACTATCATATTGGTATATATTAAGAGAAAATCTTCACATGGATATGGGTGACAGGATGGTTTTACTCATCATCACTGAGCAAGGTGCATCCAGGGCAGAATCCAGGGCCATTCTATTCCCTCTCAGCTCACTCCCAACAGCTGTTTACTGGCTCAGGAAATCCAGGTACCTCACTCAGGGCTCTGAAGTCAGTTCTGAAAGCCAATGGTTATACTGAACCTGGCTTAATTCCCTTCCACCCACTCTTCCAAACTAAAACCAACCTCTGGTTTCCTTTAGTTGTAGTATCTGGTTCATTAATTATGGACTGAGGCTTATACATGTGCTCAAAGGTTCGTTCTTTCTTACTCCAAAGAATTAGGAAATACTTTGTAAGAGATTTGCATCCTCCTCTATTTTGAAGTAATATCAGTTAGAAAACCAGCATAACAGCTTCATTCAGAAAAGCAAGTATCTCTTCAGACCTGGAACTTACCTTCTTCTTACAGAACAGACACTTGCTGAACTGAGGAACTCAGAAACTATGCTTGCGATATTCCTTCAACTATAATTCTGGGAACACTGTCAGTTCTGTTGTTGCTGAATAGCTTTTAGAACATGCTTGTCCTCTCCAAATTCTGTCCTAACTTCTAGTAAGGAAGACTATGCTCCATCATAAACATCGTATTGTTTCCCCCTAATCAGAATTATATTTAAAGGGCACAGTATATGATTAGCCCTTAAAATGGTAAAGTACTGTCTTTCAACCAACATGACTTCACACACCTCTACTCAAATGGCCTTTTGTGTTGTTAGCTTTCAAATGAGAAAGATCACAAACCTGATCATGCATATTATCACTGAATATATCTTTAGAACCAAATGACTATTTCCAAAGTACTCAGAAATGTCTGCACTTTAATGAGGTGGAGCTGTTTTCTCTTAAAAACAAAGAGAACACTTGGATGAAGCACAAACACAAGACACCATCTTTGACTTCTGTGCATGACTGAACTTCAAACTTCTTAAAGAGCTTGAGGAATGAGTTTCATGACAGAATATATCATTCTCTATGAATATTCACAGAAGGGTTAACTTTTAGTAAAGTTGAAGCTGAGCTATTTATTCACTACCTTGAGCACAGCATAGAGTAGACAGAGAGATGAGGTCCAGCTCTATAGCTAAAAATAGAATTTGTAGGCAACATGTACACGTACTCTTCATAGTACCAAAGTCTCCGGCATAATAGGTATATTTTCTCTGAGCATATTTTTATACAGAATATCATGTTTCAATCACGAAGGAATTTCTCCCACAACCAGATAGGTCATGACCACTGGGAGTACGAGAAAGAACTTGGTTCTCTCCCTATTGCATGGAAAATTGCTCACTAGAAAGTTGTTCCTGGCTTTATCTAGGAATGTCATCAAATAAATTCGTGGCTTCTTCAGAGATGTAAATCACTGATGACGTTGTTTATCCATCCAATTTTTTCACTGTGACTGTTGGCTTGTAACAGTAAGGAAGATAGAGACAGCCAAAAAGACAGCATTAAAATATGGTACTAACAGCTGTCTTGGGATGTTTCACTTTGTCTTAGAAACGTTACATTAAAGGAAATTCACTCCTTTAGCTTTCAAGTGACTTGTTAAAGGACAATGCCAGTAATTTATGGACTAAATTATACACACATACAAATCGACACATGCACAAAGAATAAAAACTGGTGCCACAAGGCAGCAGCCAATGCACTTCCAGACTGTTGCTTCTAAGCCTTTTGATTCTTAGTTGTGTCACATAGGCTGTTAGTTTTCTTTAAAAACTAGCAGGTCATATGGTAATAAGTAAAAGTCAGTTGAAGGTGAACGTGTTCCTAAAACTAATTGTTTTGTCTGTATTCTTCAGTCTCAACACTTGTTTCAGAAACCTTACCCAGAGCCCACTGAATTTCTTCCATCTGTCTGATGAACTTGAACATGTTTTCTTTACCAATGAAATCATGTTTCTCAGCACTAAGTGATTTGACTCAGCAGGAATCACAGCGACTGTTCTTTCGTCATAAAAGTTTCACTAACTTTGACTTGGTAGCAATTTCTAAACAAAATATGAAGCAAACGGTAAATGTTTACATGAATGGTTAACATATGAGATCTGCACCTCATGTTCCAGGTCACAATTATAATATCTGTAACAGCTGGAAGCATTTGGATATGTTCCTTTCAGTTCCAGCATTATTATTATTATTATTATTGTTGTTATTATTATTATTATTTATTTCTGTTACTTCTCTGAGTAATCTTTATATTGCCTAAAAGTTCAGGGTTTGTGTTTGCTTGTTTGTTTTTCCTTTAGAAAAGGCTCTGGGGCTTAGCTGCACTACCTAAATTAATATTTTCAAAGAAAAAGTCTTTTTGCACAAAATATTATGTCCCAGCAGTACCTGCAATTAAACATTTTCACATAAAGAAAGGCCTATCCATGGGAAGAAAATAATTTGCTTGTGATGAGCCCATGATAATTTTGTCCCAGCACAGAAGTTTATAAGTTTGATAAAGTTGTTGTTAAACACTGCTTCCTGTATACGGCTTTGGGCAATATTTATTCCATTATTTAGAAAGTCACAAATGAGTAAAGCACTTATACGTGACTAGTTTGAAGCCTGAAAACACTTCAAGGTCTAATAGCCCTGAGGACTTTACTCATCTGCTTGCATGTACACATGTGCTTCAACAATTCAGTGATGCAATGGACAAGCACTAAAGAAAACAAAAAAAAAGAAGAAATTTCTGAGGGCTCACATATCTGATAGCTCAACTACTATACCCTACCTATAATGCAACCTTTTCTTTTTTCCTCCATAATCATTGCACATGAAGTTTTTATCAATGGATATATTATTTAAAATTTATAAAGGTTTTTCATTCATTTACCATTGTTAGTGCAAATTTCCCTTTTATCTGCTTGTAAATCAATAGCTACCTGACTCCAGCAATTCAAATCTGTTTTTTTGTTTGTTTGGTTGGTTGGTTTGGTTTTCTTTTATTAATACTCTTAAATATGCTGCAGAAATTTTCAAGTCCTTAATTTCCTTAAAACAACAACAACAACAAACCCACACAGTTATTTACTTCCTTTTATAGTACTTCTCAATTTAACATGATTGTATGTCATTTAAAATCCAAAACCAGCTAGGACTGTTTTTACACATATATTTACATTTCTTGAGTATGTTTATAGCAGTAACTTATATGTCATTCTTATTTTCCATTTGAAAAAGTATTTGTAAAGAATATGTATACTCTGACAGACAAAACTTAACCTAGATACTTGAGTATTTGATAAAAATAATGTTTTGTTTTGTTTTGTTTTTAAAAAAAAAAAAAAGAAAAGAAAAAAAAAAAAGTTCTCCAGTGTTGAAATATGGCCTACAACAGTTGAAAGAACAAACACACTGCCTCTTGTAAATAATGTGGCACTAATTGGAAGAAACCTAATTACCTGAGCAAAATACAAAAATGCAGTAAGTTTTATAATGAAAAACAAGTTTTAGTTTTCTGGTTTTCAGTATGCTTTTATTTTGTTCCAGCAGTAACTTAAACAGCACAGAAGGCAATTTTGGAACTGATTTCATGTAATATAGTGTTTGGAGGTTTTTTTATTCCTTAAATACAGCTTATTTACATCTTCCTGAAAATAAATAATTTTACATTACAATAACTGTTTCTGTGCTCCCACTGTTTCTTGGTGAGATGTGCTTGATACCCAAACTTCTTAAGTCTCATGAAATTTAGAGATGGGTTTGAATCCATGCAAACTACAGCTCCCAGGCAAGAGACCTCAATCCAGCTCCTCAGACAGGCTGCACACCAGCCCACCAACTAATTTTATACAGTTCATATAGATATCATATGTGAAGCCCCGGGTGGTCACAGCCTGTATGGCTTTCTGAACCTGAACAGATGTGGAAGGCCTCCTGAAGGCCAGGCTGGGGCACTCCACATGCAAGAGAATTGCAAGGTGAAGATTGACTGTGGGAAGACAGAGCACCTGACCCTGGTTGTAATGCAGATCTGAAAGCAGAGAAAGCATTCACTGGACTTGGAATTTCTCCCTCAGTCCTAAGTGATCCTGAAAAAGCTTTGTGAAGGGAAGAAAAAAA
>NC_048895.1:92910668-93033955 GCF_011077185.1 Oxyura jamaicensis | reverse complement strand
GGGGGGGGGGGAGAAAATATCTCCTTGCTTTTATATATGCAAGGAAAATGAGGAGATGAGCTTGTCTGAAACCAAAGCGCACAAGCACAAATCTTTCTTTTGATGATCCAGCATGGCAAATGAGCTCACTGACTGTCAGGGGTATGCTGGAACACCTCCCATAACCATAAAAGAATTCCCATTAGTACACTCACTGTCGAAATGAATTTCCATTTGTCAACACCCAGTGCCCAGGGCTCTCGGGGCACTTTAACAGATGACAATTTGTTTAAACATTTGTTTAAAGCATTTAGAAGGAGGAACATTTTGTTATGTATGCATAAAGTTTTGCAGAATCCAAATATTTTTACTGGAAATTGAAATTTCATGTCTTCCAAACACAGTATTTCTTTACTTGGCATATGGGCACAACAGATGGAGTAAGTATGACAAATTGCTATAATGCTGGGAAAAAGTTCCTCTCAATTGTGAAGAGTTTGGAACTGGTGTTAAGATTTGCCTGTTTGACCACCTTGGAATCAATGGTACCTCATATCATTAATGCATACATTGCATAAGCTTGCAGGAATAAACATTCACAGCATCTTTATTGAGGTATAACAGAGCACTCTTCGGCAGACAGTGAAAGCTTTCTCCTTTCCAGACATTTTAGTATTTCAGTTATTACTGAGCTTGCCCAACAGAGATCTCTAACCTGGTGCGTCCACCAAGGTTATCAATCATTCCCACAGTAATAACCTCTGGTTTGGAGTAGCGTGATACACTGACTGGGTTTGTTCCAGACCCTTGTGGATCTGCAGGCAGTGTTTATCACAAGAACAGTCACACACCAGGAGCTGGCAGCTGCCAGAGGCTCTTCTCCCAAACAGAGGCAAAGCTTCTGTAATTCTCCACCTGCTCTGCATTGCAGCTCACCTGTGGTTAGATTACACCCATCTACTCGAACAGTAATACCTTTGACGTAAGTAGCTTTTTCCTCCCTACCATTTACCGTCATATTAGTAGATTTCACAGTATCACAGCACTGTAGAGGTTGGAAGGGACCTCAAAATATCATCGGGTCCAAGCCCCCTGCCAAAGCAGATTCCCCAGAGCAGTCTGCCCAAGTAGGAATTCAGACGGGCCTTGAATATCTCCAGAGAAGGAGACTCCACAACCTCCCTGGGCAGCCTGTTCCAGTGCTTCGTCACCCTCACCATGAAGTTCTTTCACATGTTGGTGCGGAACGTTCTGTGCTCAATTTTGTGGCCATTTCCCCTTGTCCTGTCCCCACAAACCACTGAAAAGAGGTTGGACAAATCCCTCTGTCTCCCACACTTCAGGTATTTATAAACATTGATAAGATCCCCTCTCAGTCTTTTCTCCAGGCTGAACAGACCCAGCTCTCTCAGCCTTTCTTCATAGGGAAGATGCTCCAGGCCCTGTATCATCTTTGTGGCCCTCCACTGCCCTCTTTCCAGGAGGTCCCTGTCTTTTTTGTACCAGGGAGCCCAGAACTGGACACAGTACTCCAGGTGAGGCCTGACCAGGGCAGAGTAGAGGGGGAGGAGGATTTGCACCATCTGTTTTGTTACACCAGGTAGGCAAGCCAAGTCTTTAGATTTGAAGGGTGAAAGAGACTGTCAGGTGTCATATATTGCAATCCATTAAACTGCACCTAGCTATATCTCCAGTCATCTTTCATTTCCTTAACAAGAGAAACAACATCGAGGCTCAATCTTCAAGCAGTAGCAGAAGGGATACACAGCAGGGTTTTTTGAACCTCACATTTGCTGCATGCACAGTGTAGGAAGCTGAGTCCAAACAGGCAGGAAGTCTTTCACAGAGAGTAACTAAACTATTTTTGCTGCCAAGTTCTTCCAGTCCTGGTAACAGCTGCAAAGTAAAAAAAAAAGAGCAGTGCTCCTAGGAAGATTTACAATGTAAGATTTCCACTTTCTTGGAGTTTCTTCCCACAGTGCAGCTAAAAATCTTCTGCCACATAGCACAGGTGAGTACTGCTAGCAGATCCCTTCAGCACCAGTTACCTCTTCTAGGCACTCCCTTCCCTCTCACACAACTCAGCAATCAGGAGAGTCACAGGGGAACAGAGTGGTAATGGTATATGCACACAACTCTCAACAGACAGGTTATGATTCCTGTGAGCCTTTCAGTATTTCACTTCATAACTTAAGACCCAAGGCAATACTTGGAATACTTGGATTTTGTACCTCCTGCTTACAGGAGCCCTGCAGGAGAGACTGAAGTCAAAGCAAGACATGGACAGAGACACAGACAGTAGAGTGTAACACAGATGAAAGAATATCCAAAAATATTTTTAAGAAGAAAACAAACATGAGACTATAAAAAGCACTTTGCAGGTAGAGAAAATAAAAATAAAATAAAATAAAATAAATAAATAAATAAATAAATTAGTTATCTATCAAATGAAAGATGCAAAGTAATGTACTGTAGAGACCCTGTGAATGGACAAGTTGCAAGTGTGTGCCAAAGCAGAAAGGCCATGGGTATGAGCTACTGGGGGGAGAGCAGAAGGAAAGAGAAAAAGGCAATAAAAACCATGAAACTTCTACGGATTGCACTTTGCAGGACTTCACTATACATATACCATCTGACCTTTAAATCTTACATCTTACAAAGGAAAAAAAATCCCAAACCAAAATGCAAATAGTATCTCCATTTTCTTAGACTTCACTCTGTAACATTATCGACAGTATAAAATTTTTAATTTTAAGTGCAGTTTATCTCTCTGATTTTAACAGCATTACTGCCTTCTATTCTGCCTAAAAGCTTAATCTCTGAAAGAGATGGTCTAGGTAACCAAGTGCTCTTTTAGCACTTGCTTTTACTCTAACCATATTCCTATGCTTCTGTACTACACAGGCACACGTAACGAGAGGAAATGAGAAGGCTTTGGTTATTTTTTCCTTTTTCTCTGGTCAACAGGACATACATTTCTACACCAAGTATTTTGTTCCTAGCTAGATGACTGCACAGCACTCCCACAGATATAGAGTCTATATTCCAGCTACCTATATAATAGTGATACAAAATCCACAGACAAAAAGCCACTAGTAATTGCTTGTTAGCTATTTCTCTGATTGGTCTATAAGCAACTAGTTAGCAACTAGCTTGCTAACAATTCAGAGTCAAAACTAGATGTTTATTTCCCAGAGAGTATATTGTTGAAGGCAAACCTGTCATATAATATACATAAAATACACATAAAAATTCTCCAGGTGCAGGCATGTCACAGAGACACTGGCTGCTGTCAAAAACACTTTTAGTATCCCCAGATGCTTAGCTCTGACATTCATTATCTAGGTTACTGCTTTCTGCCTTTTTCCACTGTAGCTGGGAACTGAGTTTGGCTGCAATTAGCAGCAACACCCCTTAGCCTGCTAGGGATAAATCTGTCACAGGTCTCATCATCTGCAGGCTCAGCAAATTGGTGACTCCTAGAGTCACCAGAATGTTCACAGCTTTAATACAAGCTCCCCATCAGATAGATACAGCTCCAAGTTACTTCCTGACAGCTTCTGATCATAAAGTATACATTAAATACTGGCTTTCTCAATCTTTGCCTGGTTTGTAAGAAAGTGATGTTAAAGTGGTCAGGGCTATTCTGTCAACTTCTCAACCAGTAAAACATAATGATTCACTAGTGAGTTGGTATAAATGCATTATTCTAAGGTTTCTCAAGGTTTTGCCAGTGTGTACATAATGTGAAGGCATCCTTAAGACAATGATGTAACTGTGGGGAAATATGATAAAAAACAACTTCCATTGCAAGAATTATAAAATCTACCTTCTTTTGGCAGGCACAGGTATTTGTTGACTTCACCAAGTAAGTGTTTTTTTGTGTGTGTGTGATTTTTTTTTCCTTGCTTTATCATCTACTATGCCAAGCCATTAAAGGAGCATTTCAATAGCTATTTACTTTTGCAGATAGGTACTTTGCAGATACCACCCGTAGCTGCCTTCCTAGCAGAACACAGGTACATACATATTCCTGGTGGTATATGGCAGGTGTGCCCAACAAACAGCAGTGTTCACAAAAGGGTTATTTATTTGTTTCAAATTTAGCAGTGACTTGCTCACAGTGTAAATGAATGCTGAACTTTGTGTCTCCGTTAGCCTGGGTAAGAAGGAACTGCCCTTGAGAAGGCTGCCGCCTGCTGGGTGCCCATGTGTAACAGAAGCTCTGGTACAGAGAGGGGGGAAAAGAAAGTACGGAGGATTTTCTGAATGCCAGTTCAGCCCCTTCTTCATGAAGGCAAACTAACCCAGTTCCCCAGTTCAGATGGCTTGAGGTATTCAGTACAAAACCTGTCATAACCCACAAAGCCGGGAGTCTTTTTCATCAGTTCAAGGTTTAGGATCTTTTTTTTCCAAGAAACTATAAAAGGACTTATTGCGTAGATAAAAAATCTTTTTAAAGTTTCATAACACATACACTATTGAGTGCTAGTATTTGCTTGCCAATTTCCAGAGTAGAAGTTAGATAATATCAGGGTGGGACAAGTCTTACGACCTCTTGAAGTCTCATCCAGAACTTAGGTGCCGGCGGCCAGAGATTCCTGGTGCTCAGCATTGGCAGAGTCTTCTTGAGTTCTCACCTCTGGGAGGTCTGTCACTTCATATCCAGGAGGTGTTATTTTCACAACGTATTTCCTTTTTTTTTTTTTTTTGAGGGGACAGGAAGAAGCACCATTCATTCAAAATATGTTAGAATGGAGGAATAAAGTGAATAACCTTTTCCTTCTCCTTCATCTGACATCCAGGCTACTTTACTGCTTATGCCAGTATTTTTTCTTCAGGATCTTGTCCACATTAAAGGCAGCATTCACTTGCACATTAATAAGAGCTTCACACACCTTAAAGAACCATGACCTAATTACAAGACAGCTTCTTTTTTGTTTTCCTTAACTTCTTAAGCTTTCAGATATTGTATTTTTCAGCATTTCAAGAAAGTTATTTATTTGAAACACAGTTTCTAGGCATTGTTTCCTTTTTTGTGTGTGTGTGTGACATTTAATAAGTGATTTCAATGTGTCACAGAGATGCCATGAATTTTTTTCGTGCTTTACAAAAGGAAAAACTGAAAACAACAAATGGAACATGCTCTGGAATTTACGAGGCTCCAACACGAGAAAGATACTTTTTGCAGATGATATGGACATACGATGCTGTAACAGTCACACGGCTAAACCTTCTTAAGAATTCACACCTACCTCTTCTTTAAGTGGAAGAATGCTGTGTGCTTTTATCAGCGGCTAGAGGAAACTGTCAAAAAGTGTCAAATGACCAACACGGAGCACTTACATAGTTCTGTAAGCCTATGGCAGACAACCAAGGAGCCTCCAGCCCGCCAATATACCTTCTGGATAACTAGCCTAGTGGCCAGACACTGCTGCTGGAAAGCTTCTAATGCTTCCATCTTTTGCCAAGAAAGGAAAGAATAACACAATACAATACACCAGAATATTTCTTTGTTACCAAAAAGTACTTTATGCAAATACAGTGACTACTGGGAGGGGGAAAATGCTTATAAAGAAAATCTCATTGATCTCATAGTAATGATTTCCCCAGTGTAAATTGGACTTAGATCCTCCAGGATACATCCTCTACGAGAAAATCTTGCCTATCAACAGAAAATAATAGCCCATGAGTATTTTTTGTATTAATTCAAGTTTTAAACATTTCAAGAGCATCCCAGAAGGTAATGGTCCCTACAATGGTTTACAGTCGTTGCTGAATACGGATTCCTCAGATGTGCTTTATCATCTATGTATTCTCTGCAAAGGAAAATATTACTCTCTTTCCACAAGTTTTTTATTCAATCTGTGTGAACTATAAAAGAGAGATCTGGACAGTGTTCACTGCCAGGCCAGTCAGATGCACTGATAGGAAATATTTTATTGCAACTTGATTTTTCTGAGAAATGAGATTCTCTAGTTCTGAAAGATGCACAGCTAACAATTTTCAGCTCCTCCTCTAAGAGACAAACCAACCTTGAAATATACAGCCTACAGCTGAATCTGACAATGACATCTTGGTTCTGAAGCAGCAGTGACTGTGAGAGTTCAGCTGTTACAGCAATTAGACTTTATGACTTTATTCTTTTTTTTTTTTTTTTTCCCCTAACTGGAAGACTATAATATCTTTCAATTAAATGAGGAACTGAGAACCATACATACATATATATACACCATACAAAAACACATACATATATGCACTCACCAAATAAATATGCACATGGAAGCCATCTGTGACATCTGGTCTTCTACTAAATTATGTGTATGTATACAGAGACACATCACTCCATATGTGCTTACTGCAGACTTCCCCAAGAAGTTCATGATTCTCAGAGGTGCAAAATTTTGAGCTCCGCACACGACTAAGCTTTCATTAAGAAATCCAGTTCCCACACTAATATTTTGCTATTCTGCATCTTTACATCCAGGGAGATACCACAATATATAAGAGTTAATAGCAACTAATAACTGTAATAAAGTGGTAAATGTTAAATCCATTTTACATACACACAGATATGAGTTTAAGCCATACTCAAATTACTGTAGTGAATTGTAGTTCCTCTACTGACACCAACAGGGAGTATATATTTTTAACTCCATATCACAGAGTAAGATGCTACCAAAAAAAAGTCCCAAAGTTCTTCTTGCATCTTGCCTTCAACTTAAAAATTAGCCCAAGCTCCGGTTTTAAAGACTATCACCAGGACTGTAAATGTCAGTTCTCAGAGTTTCTCATAACTGTTTCCAGATATCTGGTTGTTAGGTGGTGACATGTTTCACAGCAAATTTTTTTATTCACAGCTTCTGATTGCAGATCAACACCCTCATGAACCTCATACAGTTTGCATGAACAGTATCTAAGACTCTCCTGTGGATCACTAATCTGATACTACTCAAATTTATACCACTTGTTTAACCTCTTACTTCAGGATTATTTGAAGACCTGGGAAAAAATATTCATATTATTAGCTAAAGTATCCAATCAAGATATGACCTTGAATACATCTACATTTTATTCTATAATTCCTTTACATCAAATGAAGTCAGAAAATTAAAGGATTGTAGATTATCAAGCCAGACAAATTCTGTAAGAATTGTAAGACGCAATAGTCTAAATCACAGGTACCTAGGCTGTAATTTATGTCTCTCATTGGGATGCAGGATGCTTGGTAATCGTTTCTGGCTATTTGATTGTATAGAATTATGTTTTCAAAGTGTTTGTCTTCATTTAAATAACCTGCATTGTTACTGGCTTTGAAAAAGGCACCGGAACAGGTTAGATAGTTAGCATTTCCTTTGGAAAATGAGAACTTCAGCAAACTCAAATTTAGAGCAAAATACCAAAGATACAGCAATACTGAAGCTCAAAGCTAAACAGCTCAGCAGGTAAGGCAATCAAACGGATTCAGTTTCAAATCTCCTTTTGCAGATCAAGGGATTTAAGCTGGCTTTTTTTTTACATTCAGTGAAGCCTCTTAATTACTAAGTTTTGAAAGTCAGTCTTTCTTATCAAGCATCTTATTACACAAAGTGAAATAGCTCCAAATGAGATTTTGCTTTGAAGATGTAACAAAGGCAAGAGATTGTACTCTTTATGCAGCAATGTACAGAAATATGCTAGGTCAGAATGAGCTATCTTAGATACCAGAAGGAGTAGAAAAAAAAGTAAATGTCACTCTTTTATTAGTATAGACACAAAGGTAAAATACACAGGCTTCCAATTAAAGGAACAATGCAATGAACAAGGAGATAAAGTAAATGGGAGCTATTCAAGGGGAAATACTGGGAAAGGTAAATACTGGATTGCTTCAAGAATTTTTGTTGTTGTTGTTGTTTTTTAATTGATGGTACTGTTTTCCTTATTGACCTTTACACAACAAGTAGAAGCATGCTAATGAAGACCAGAACAAAACAAAGGAGGATCAGAACAGAAGAGGGATTAGCTTGGAATTAGGACAGTCATAAAGCTCTGAAATACAGTGCTACAAATCACAAGCTCATGCACTTAAAAACTAATAAGCACAGCTACTTTAAGTTGAGGTCCCCTCCAATGAGAATTACCTTATCCTGTAGGAGTTCACCTGCTAGAAAAAACAAAAGCAGAAAAACAGCAGAGGTCATAGATCTGGGTAGTACTACATAAACACAAAAGACCTACGTGACAGTTGTATAGCTTACAGTGGAGAGCTTTTCAAACAGATAGAGAATTAAGTTTTACTCCTTGAAACTAGCAAAAAAGGCTGAAAGGGAACACTGGCTTTCTAAAAGATGCCAAAAAAAAAAAAAAAAAAAAGTTACTCCAGCCAAAGATAATACTAGTATAAGAATAAAGTTATATAAAATTGCTATTAATAGATGCAGCCTGGAAAGTACAAAAAGATCTTTAGTCAGAATGGTTTGGGAATAACCTTCCAATAGGACTAATGGGGTGACAAAACCACCGGTTCTAT
This sequence comes from Oxyura jamaicensis, assembly GCF_011077185.1. NCBI lineage: Eukaryota > Metazoa > Chordata > Aves > Anseriformes > Anatidae > Oxyura > Oxyura jamaicensis. The sequence continues at coordinate 93,025,467 of NC_048895.1, read as the reverse complement.
ACAAAATTTTATTTGACCTTGAATGTCAAGCATATTACCAATCTGATAGTAGGACAACAGAAAAACAACACGTTAGAAAAAGCCACTTATAAAGCATTGGATAAGCTCAGTACAACTCGGCCTTAATTTAAGAAAAGGATTTCAAATTCTCATGGAACTGTGCCTTTGCTGTTTATGTAAAAGCAAGCAATACACCTTATTAGCAAAGCATACAAATAAAGTTACACATAGCTTGCTTAAAATGAAAAAGGAAACAGCATAGCAAACATTGCAGCTAGTTATCCAGCAGTTAGACCTTTCTCCTTGTAAACCTACAATTTGGCAGCTGCAGACCTTGGGGAGAAACAGCAAAGGGTACCTAACTTAATCCATAATTATGCAGAACTGTTCCAATGGGGTTGTGCAAACATTTTATTATTTTTGTCAAAATACAGCGATAAGCCAGCTATACCAATATTCCATTCATTTTTATTTTTAAATATTTTCATATAAACTGAATCACCCGCATGGGACCTTTTTGACCTTTTGTAGCTGGGAGTACCATCTTCGGTAAAACCTCGGCCCTTCTTGAATCAGTAGGAGTTCTACCTTTGCATTTCACCTTGGTTTTAAAAAGGGAATTACATGGCAGAATAGGTGACACTATTTCTATAACAAGTCCATTTCTCTTAATTTATAAAATTTATAGAAATCAAATATATGCTTTTGCTCACACAACACTTGGAGCTATGACAAATGAAAGGTACGCAAGCCAATGAAATTCACACACACATGAAGATAAAGCCAGCCACATTCTTTCAAAATCAAATATCTGTATCTGTACCTGTTGGCTGCATCTGTATCTGTTGGCTGCATGTGAAAAATTTCACAGTAATTTACACCTGACCAATACCTTTTAAGGCCTAATCCTGCTGCCAGTGGAGTCGTCAGCCGTTTTGCAAAGAACTTCAGTGGCAGCAGGACTATGACAGGACACTTAAATACTAAATGCCAAATATTATAGTTAACTTTTTTCCTATTAAAACTGACGATCTCTTTAAAAACACTTGAGATTCAATTTATGCAAGTTATAAAAAAAATATTGGAGTTCCTTTTGTAAAAGATTGTATAACCTTTGGGATCCTTATTTGTAATGTTTATAATGTCAGAGGTACTTTTGTTCCTGTTTATGGGATTATTGCTGGTCACCTTCCTGAGACTTGAAAGACCATTAAAGACAAGCACCATTCCTATTCCTCTAAATTATTATATCACAAATTAGTAGTTTGGACCCTTTCTAAAGGGATCTCTCCCCACAATTACACTAAAACATAGTGATGGGTCACAAATTCCAGGGGGTCCGACTGGTCCTGGCATTCCCGGTGTGCCACGGTCTCCATCTTTACCAGGCTGCCCACGGTCTCCAGGACGTCCTTCCTTACTCATACCCGGGGGACCTTCTGGACCTTAGTGACACACATGCAAGAAATAAATATATTACAGAGTATTTTTATTAAAATGGAAGCTAGTATGGACACACAGAAGCCATGCTCTTTGCTGAAGTACCAAGACAAAGAAAGTTTTATTTTCTGAAAAAGACACTTCTTGTCACAAACTACTTATATATGTGTATAGCAAAACTGTTATCTTATTAAGATTTAAAATAAAAATATAAAAAGCACGGAGAGTACTTTAAGTAAAAATAGCTTTTAAAAGGAAATATGAAAATCTGCTTTGGTATGCTTATACTTTAGCATAATCTGGAATTACTGGGGCATGAATCAGAGCCCTCTGATTTTTATTTATTTCTCTAGCCTTGGATCAGGCTCTAAACTCTCTTACAAATACTCAATTTTGCATGTTGGAAGAATACTTTCCTTCTCTAAGCAATGGTTATAAGTCACATGTCTGTTTAGAAAAGGGAATCTCAGGTACCAACCTCTACAAGACATGCCTTATATTAAATAATGTGTTCAATGACAATTTAAAAGGCATGCATGAGATAGGCTCCAGCCATGAAAGATATATGGTAATTAAGGTGTACAAAAACTGTTCACATTTTTCTTAACTATATTGATACTTGGATATTTTTTTTATTTTATTTTTTTTTAATAAATAGCATGCACTGAATCTGCACAAATAAGCCATCTCTCACCTGGAGGTCCCGGGGGGCCTTGGATCCCAGGAACCCCAATTCCTTGATTGCCTTTTGCACCATTTTTCCCTGGCAGCCCTGTGGATTAGCAAATTCATGTATATGTTTGAACACTAATATTTTCATCAGAACAATCAGAAAGCCAACATTTGATAATATTTATTGAATTAAAAAAAGGGATGTAAATATTCATTTCCTTGTAACTTGTATGGTGTACCTGAGTTCTTGATTATCCTCATTTCCACTAAATTAAGAACCAATTTAGCACTTAATAAGCAGATGGCCACTATGAGTTGAGTGAATAGATGATGAGGATTTAAGGAATTTTTTAACTGTATTGCCTTTTCATTGGCAAAGTTTTTAAGAAGTTGCATGAAGAAAGTGTAAAGTATTCAGTGCAGTTGCTGTGGAATACACACTACATAGGCAATCTTCCACAATGCACTGCAGAATTAAATTTTTACCAAAGTACTCCTCTCTGAGAGGGACAAAACCTATGCTCTCTTACACTAGTACAGCACAATGAATTCAACTGCTTCATAAACATAGGTACCTATTTTTCTCTTATTTAACTTTATATTTAACTTTAAGTCTGTAAATAAACCCACAGAAATCAGTTGGACTGCTTGTATGGCTGAGATACCTAAAAGTATAATCATTAGCTTCACTAGTATTATTAAAAAGAAACCTGAATTTTCAGGAAAAAAAAAAAAAAGGCAAAAAAAAGCATAAAGAAAGCAATAAAAATCCTTATGAGTTGAAAAGAAAAAAGGAGAAAAAAACAGGAAGTAAGAGGGGTATAAAGGTTTCATATACTAAAAATCAGCCTACAGGTAAGTAGACAGTAGATAATCAGATATTAAAATAGCTGAAACAAAGAAATTTGGAAGAAAATAAACTAGTAAACATGGAAAATACACCAAAGCTCATGTCTAAACATACATGAACTAAAAAAAAAAAAAAAAAAAAAAAAAAAAAAAAAATTAAAAGCAATTTTAAAAAAATAAAGGAAAAAAAAAAAAAAAAAAAAAAAAAGAAAAAAGAAAATCTAAATGCAGTTTAAAACATCTACAGGAGACTATAACAGAAACAAAGATATCTGTAAAAAGATTAAAGGAAAGTATAGCAGAACTGAACACTAGTTATCTAGTTGCATTCTTGTGTTTTCTCTTCTTCTGACATGCATACTTCTAAAGCAAAGGAACCTTTGTACCGCGTCCTCAGTTACACTTTGTGACACAGACCCAGCTATTCCCTTACTCCACTGCACTAGCCTCATTCAAAACTGGAAGCAGAAAACAAAGTCATAAAGGCCATTAGCATAGTGACATGCTGTCCTGGTTTCAGCTAGGATAGAGTTAGTTTTCCTCCTAGTAGCTGGTATGGTGCTGTGTTTTGGATTTAGGATGGGAATAATGCTGGTAACACACTGATGTTTTTGTTGCTGCAGAGCAGTGCTCATACAGAGCCAGTTCCTGGTGCTGCACAGCCAGCAAGGAGGCTGGGGGTGCACCAAGAGCTGGGAGGAGACACGTTCAGGACAGCTGGCCCAGGCTGACCAAAAGGGATGTCCCACACCATGTGGCATCACATGGAACAATTAAAATGGGGTGGCTGGCAGGGGTGGGAGGAACTGCTGCTCAAGGATGGTTAGGCATTAGTCAACGGGTGGTGAGCAACTGCATTGTGCATCACTTGCTTTGTACATTCTATTATCATCATCATCGTGATTATTATTTCTCTTCCTTTTCTGTCCTATTAAACTGTCTTTATCTCAACCCAAAAGCTTTTACTTTTTTTTTTTTTCCTCCTGATTATCTCTGCCATCCCACTGGCAGGGGGAGTGAATGGCTGTGTGAAACTACAACACATGCACACATTACCTCTTGTCCCACGAGCCCCAGGGCGACCCGGGACACCTGTCAGACCTGGAATACCATCATTTCCTGGCAAACCAGGAAATCCTCTTGGACCTTCAGGGCCTCTCGGACCTGGTGGCCCTGGAAGTCCTGGGGAAGCACTTTGGGACTGACAGTGGTTGCAGTTTTGTAGCCTTCCACTCTGAAGAATAGCAGGCAACTGGGCTGTGAGAATTCAAACATAAAAATTGCTTAAAGTGTTGTAACAGTAAAATATAAAAACGTTTCCACCCACACACTAAAACAAAACCAGCTTTCTCTCTTTAGGCAATATGGTACCTTTAGGAAACAAGATGCTAAAGTATGGAGTCTGTGGTGTGGAAATGGTTTTTACAGCTGTATGATAACCAGTGATAAATCAGAACAACATATTGATCTTGCTTTCAAGAAAGCATCTTTATAATAACAAGGAAACTTCTTCAGTACTTTGAACAAGGAAACTTCTTCCATACTTTAAACAGTACTTTAAAACAAGAGCAGTAAAGAGCCTTTCAAACTTACTTCTCAGTACATCTGAACACACCTGTCGAATAAATTCTTCTGAAAATTCTCGTGCCTAAATTGAACAGAGAAGAGTTATAAAAACAGAGGGCATGCATGTTTGGGGTTCTAAGGTACTCAAAATGACAAGTATGAGGTCCCATACATACAGGTTTTCCATCTGATCCAGGTGGTCCTGGGGGCCCTCTGTCTCCTGGCTGACCTCTGACACCAGGAGGTCCAACCAAACCCTGGATACCAGATTCACCCTTTTGTCCATTGATGCCTCGAATGCCAGGATCTCCTTTCTCACCTTTCTGGAATGAGAACCAATGAAAAGCCAATCATATCTTTACATGCCATTTAGAAGCTATGTAGCACCAAGCAAACACATTCTGAGAAAATCTTCACTGACAATCTTCATAAAATTCATATAATCAAGTTGTCATTGAAAATTGACACTAATTAGATCAATTTCACTAAAATGTATTAAGTTTTCAGATTCTTTAACAACTGCTTCAGATACAGTAATTTACCAAGGACCTAAATTTCCAACTTAAAGAGACTTATTTGACTTACTAATTGATATAAAACAAAAATCTCTTCTTTATTAACATATAGAAGAAAATACCTAGTTAATTTCTCATGAAAAAAGCAAATAATTCATTACAGTACATTAACATCCTTCTTAGAGGCTGGAAAAATTACAAGTGAAATTCTGGCACCATTGAAGTTCTTGGCAAACCTCCCATGTACTGTAACAATCAAGACTTTTACCCTACGTCTGTAGCGTATAAAACAGAAGAAAAATAGTTTGATTTCAGTTAGGGTTTTTTGTTGTTTTGTTGGTGGTGCTTTTTATTTTTTTAAACTTCATTTACTCTCTGTATGATTGATAGCTGTAGTCCATTCGCTTCACTGGAAAATGTTAAAATAATACTGCATTTATCTTTAACTAAGCAATGGTTCTTCTGTGCATGAGATTACCTACTGCAATAGCTCCTGTGGAGCTCTTACCCTACGCTGAAGCCAACAAAACTTCAGTAGAATGTAATCTGGGACATGCCCAAGATTAAAGTTAGTAAACTGTCTTTACTCCCTGATGAGTTTTTTCCTTCAATTTTTTTAATGTGCATTTTAATCATTCTTAGGGTTTGTTTGGTGTTTTGTTTTGTTTTTTTTTTTTGGGGGGGGGAGGGTTGCTTTCATTAGTTTTATAATACCCCCCCCAAAAAAAAAAAAAAAAAAAAAGCATTAAAGAAAGAGGGCAGCTTTTCTTCTTAACAACCAGACAAATGAGAAAAAAATGTGACAGATGTCAGTAAAATGTCTAAGAGACTCTTGAAAAGATGCTCCACCACTAAGGTGCCAAGCATGAATTGAACAGCAGTCTATGACCTCCTCCCGTTATAGAAGTTATACGCTAATTCAGAACTGTCTTTTTCCAGGGTAGCTGTATTTTACTTTCTTGTTACTGTCAACTTGAACATTATAGTGACAGAGATTTGATATTCTAGTTATCACCAGATAGATTTGTATTTGTTCATTTCTAATACACGACTGCAAATGTTTTTACACTTAACAGCTATTTTAAAAATACCCTCACAGGGCCAGCAAGGCTCAGGGATAAACATATGGAGCACATTTAGCTGCCTGTGGCTATACCAGAAGCTGTACGTGTTAGGATCTGAAAGTAATGTTGTTCATGTAGACAGAAGTTGTTTGTTTTAATTTCAATTTCTTTTACAGCTATGGGTTATGTTTACACAGCGACATCTGACTTGCAAGTTGATTTATTTGGAATTAAATGTTAAAAGGGCGAGAAAGCATTAAGAACCAGTGAAGTATTGTGAAAATTGCATCTATTGTAGAAAAAACGTCACTGGAAAAAAGCTGCCAAAAAGCAAATGAAACTGCTGAGGGAACATTTTCTGCAGTGCATCATGGTTTTGTAATGTTAAGCCACATCTCATGTGTGGCCTTGTTTATTGACCCTTGCTATTGGCAAAGAAAATCAATGAAAAGGAAAAAAGCTTAGTAAATGCTGAGAATTACAGCCTGAAGAAAACTTTTTATTATATCAGACCATAACAAATGACAAAATATTTTATAAAAACAGAAAATAAACTAGTTTTATAGGTCTGATAAGTAAACACCACAAATTCACTGTATCTTAATGTACAGTAAGAATATTATTGAAAGGATTTGTCAGATTTTTACCATGATTTAAAACATTGAAAGAGGCTACTTCAATGGTGCACAAGTAACACCTTAGCAATTTTGGCTACAATTCAGTAAAGCATCTATAAGCAAAACTGCATTTTTAAGCATTTCATAGAACCACAGTAGCATATAGGACAATTTAAATATTTGATTGCACGTGAGCTTTGAAGAATATATCCAATTACTTTAATGAAAAAGGGTTGAACAAAGACATCTCTAGGTAAAGCTGGAGCAAGATGATATTAACGAGACAGCATGCACCCTGATTTCACTAAATATGAATCAAAAACAACTAACAAAGTTAATCTTTTAAATACCAACACTCAAAACAATGTGCAAAACAAAGACTGAAAGGTTTGACCATAAATAAATCTACAGTAGTCAAAAAGAACTAGATAAGAAAAAGAGACGGGACTTTAACCCAGAGAGCAACAGATTTAGTTTCTGCCAGACAAGTCCAAGTGAGCTTTCCTTTATGCCCCTCAAGCTGAGTGCGAAATCCTTCCTGTGTAAACATGGTAGTAGAGAGAAAGAAGTCTGTCTTGCTTTTTCTGAGTCAGTCTCAAAGACAGAATCCTCTAAAAAAATAAAATCTTTGTATATGCTTCACGATTCCTCTTCATTACTTTTATTGAAATAAAGGCACACGAAGAAATCTCACTGGTCAAGTTTAAAATGCACAAATAGTTCAGATGTGGAAGCCCTTGTCACAGACTTTTGGGGAAGCTAAAAGTAGTCAGGGTATCAGCCCAGTTCATAAGGTTTTAGACAAATTTCTGACTGACATTAAATGCAACAGTTTGGATCTACAGCTTAAATGCCCCTAATTCGTTGACTGGCAAAATCAGTGAAGCAACAAAAGAGGAAGGATCTTCGTTATGTATTGTGCTCCATATTTTTGCACTGGCTGATGCTGAAGGTAAAATACTGAAAAAGAAGGATCATTTTGACTCAGTATTTTGTAATTTCTAATTTTCCAGAAGTTAGATTTTCTTTTCTACTACTATTTGCCTTCTTCAGCCACTTCAGCCAGCTCCTTTTCTGACTTTTTTATTCTCTTAAAGGTATATTTGGCTTAATTTTTTTTTTATTTTATTTTGCATTTCATGAAATATGCATTTTGCTATCTGTTGTCTTTTAACTAGTACTTATTTCTGTTCTATTCTCTGATATTTTCAAATAATTTATCTTCTGTTGCTTAGGTATGTGAGTATGGAAATATGTTTTACATAAATGTTTTACAGAACACAATTTGCAGAAACAAATAGAATAATTTTATAATATTCTGTCATTACAAAATACATACCTCTCCTTGTTCTCCACTCAATCCTTCTATTCCCTTCAGGGATTAATAAAAAAATAAATTAAAAAAAAAAAAGAAGCAAGTTGAGCCAAGTTACTTGGAATTAAAAAATACACTTTTTCCCCTTTGCTTTCAATAATCACAAATGTTAATTTTTAAAGATTCTGTGATTTCTATGTGTATAAACAAACAAATTGTATACAAGAGTTAAAAACGTATATCATGGTGAACCAACACTTCAGTAATACTTTAATAACATATACCAAAAGGATAAATTGGGATTATATCATACATATTATATACCATGTATTTTATTAGTGTAGAAGTAGCACATATAGACAAAATCTTATTTACTCTACAAAGGACAAAAGAAACACAGTTTTGTGCTCTAGCAAAAGGAAACTATTTTGTGCATGCTTCATACTGTATTACAAGAGAGAAATCAAACTCAGAGCCTCTGAAATACACACTGAATTTCTAAGCCAGATTTTGCATGTTGGCAAATGGTTGTGGTGCCTTTTCTGCCAAATGGTTCAATGGTGTTATTGATCATTAAATGCCACAAGCTGGCAGCTTACCACAGTTTTTTTTCACTTTGCTGATGGACTCTTATGGACAAGGGAATCTGTATTATATCTTGGAGGAGCCCTGAGGGCTTTAGAAACTTTGGAAGGACCTAGTCCTGTCTACCAAAGTATTTGAATGACTGAATTTTTGGTTGCTGGCCAAACTAGATAAGCATGGGAAACAATTTTACACTAGCCCTGTATTATTTTTTCAGCTTTCTCCAAATAAAATAAAATAAAATAGAATAAAATAAAATAAAATAAAATAAAGCAAGCAACAGCTACTCAGCTGTATCATTCTATCTGAAAAAAGTGTTGTTTTTTGTTGTTGTTGTTGGTTTTTGTTTTTTTGTTTCACCTTATAATTAAAATAATAAATTACCCATGGAAATGGGTCTATTATTTGTAAAGGTAAAGCCTAGAAAGTTCAATTTGTAGAATGTCAGAGTATGACATTACTTCTGGTTAAAAACAGTCACTGGCCGCTTAGTCTCTTAGTTTAAACTATTTATTTTTAAAAAATTTTGCTCAGCTTTATTACTAGACTCCTGTCAAGCTACATACCCCTGAGAGTGATAAAACCAAGCTAACATACTATCTAGACCTCCTGCCCATGCTCCACTGGAATCAGCTCCTTCTGGCGAGACAGACAGCTGTATCAATGTCGTAATTCTGAAAAAACAACTGTGACTTCCTTCCAAGTCTAGTTTTAGATACGTACCTCTGACAAATACTTTTCTGTTTAGACATGACATAGCTTATGTAGTTAACAAGTATTTATAAATGCTAACGGTTATTTTCTGTGGTATAACAAGATAGCCAACTATGACACAATCAGAATACATTGGCTCAGAATTGAAAGAAAAGAGAAATAACTGGATCTCACTGATTTGCAGCTGAAACAGGAAACATCTGTAATTTATGTGCACAGAAGATGTCAATAATGACTCTCAGTATACTATTGGGGGTAATAAACTACGTGAAAGTGCATCATGGTACACACAAAATCTTAACATCACAAACATCACTCTTACAATTTTTCGCAAAGGCCACTTTGTGCTGTTATCTGTTTTATATTACTTGTAACAGTTTAATGAAAATTTTCCATAATGAACTCTTTCATAGAATACAGGAAAATGAACTTCCAGTCTGTTTCCCAAGATATAATATCCCTGAGCCACAGAAACATGGGCTCCAGGATTTCAACCTCCTTTTCAGAGTGGATCTAGCTAGAGCAGGCTGCTCAATGCTGTGTCCAGCCAGGTTCTGCCACAACCTGTGTAAGCAGCCTGTTCCAGTGTCTGACCCACCCTTGCAGCAAAATGTTTTTCCCATTGATCAAGTTGGAATTTCCTGTGCTGCATTTCATGTTTTCATGTCCATTTCCTCTTGTCCTTCCCTATGCACATCTTCTCTACATGTGTTGTATTTGTTATATTTAAAATCCTTAAGGTGTTTAAGAGGTAATTCATACAAATATGTAATCATATTCTACATAAATATATTTCACACAATAAAAAAAAAAAAAACTTATGCTGATGAAAACAATCTTAAGAAACAATCATGAATCATAGCTGTCTTAACTAGGATCATCATTTTGACAGTACCTGTAAGCCTGGATTTCCTTGTCTTCCTTTCTCTCCTTTTCGTCCCTTCAGAAAAGAAGCATGTTTTCTTAAAATAAATATTTATCTGGGAGAAATAATTAAACTATCAAAAATATCACAAAGACACAAGATCTAAAATATCATTTTAAACTGGGCCCAATCAATCTAAAACTCAACTCTTCAAGAACTCAGAGCAGAACCAGTACAGATGGATACAACTTCGACTCTGAAAACACAGATGTTAGGATATGAGTAGCAACTGGATCCTCTCTTTTTCTTGTAGGTATTTCCATGACTTCTAGGTAAGACGGAGGAAAATCCCACTGCTTATAATATAATAGGCAGAGGCCAGGTGGCATTACTGATTACAAGGATTTATGTGGTGCCATGGTGACTGGAGCAGGCAGGGACAGAGCCTGTCCCAGGATGCCCCGTGAGTGCTGTCCCTGTGCCCTAGGTCAGCAACACAACCAACATGCCCAAGCCAGCATCATGGCTGGAGCCACACAAGGCCTGCACCAAATGCCATCACAGCCTGCTCAGCCCAGAAAATGCAGCTGGAAATTCATACAGGAAATACCGGATAGTTTTGTTTGAAGATTTAGGGCTCAGTGCTGTTACTCTTCTTCAAGCAAAATTTTTGTAGAGCTTAATTTTTTTAAAAAATAAATCCTTATAAACTAATATATCCTTATTAAATACTAGCACTTTTATTAAGTGTTATCAGACGATTTTGACCAGAAAAAAAGTTAATGTACCTGGATACCACTTTCACCCTGGCTTCCTTTGTCCCCCTGTAAAATATTAGAAGAAAAATCTTCATTTAACATGAGTAATCTCAAAGATGTGTAGCCTGTTTTAATTTAATGCAGTAAATACAAGGGAAGCATCTAACAGCCTCTATTAGATCTAGCATCTAATGGCTATTAGCATCTAATAGCCTCTATTTATATAGAATGAAAACAAATTTATCCCCATGTACACAAACACCGAAAAAAATGCAGAAAGTTATAATAAGAAGGGATTCTGTCATAGAAAGAACTGTCAAAAAGAAAATTAGATAGTCATATACCAAGTTAAATGGCAAACCCAGCAGGAGCTCATCTACTGAATGGGAAGGGAAAGGACAATGTGAGGGGAAAGGACATAGAGGGGACAGAAGGGCAGTACTTCTGAAGGGTTACATTTCATTTGGATGCTAACCAAATGAAATTTAACCCTGTGCTTGCCTTTGTCCACAGAGAATAGAGTACAAATAATTTATGTAATGTACTATAAACCCATTGATTGCAGAAGTTATATATGACATGGGAAAAAAATGTTTTTCTTCCTAATCAGAAAAAAAATATTATATTTGAATTTAACCAAAACTTTGTAGAGACTAAATTCCACCCACTCCTTTTGGGTTTGATTGAAATGTTTATAGTAGGTTAACATTTATGTGGGTAACTGGCAAGCAGATGGTGCAGATGACACTATAAAATGCAGTTACCTAGGTTTATCAAGTTGTCTGACCACCACCTAATTGCCAATGGAGAGAATCAGTCAGCTCTTGAAAACTATTAATGCCAATTAACAATGGAAGTATGTAATACCAGAATGTGCCTCTCTCTCTTCAATGACTGAAAGGAAAAATTAAAAGTTATGGGAGACCTCTGAAATCAGAATGACTATTTAAATAGACGTGAATCAAAATGTTGGGCTGATAATGCAGCAACTCATAAAACAAAAGACAGATCAGGGGAGGGGGAGGCAAAATTGCATTTAATAGATGAAAAAAAATGGGATGGAGTTTTTGGGTCTATTTTGCCAGTTTTCTGATAAAAACCAACCACGCCATTTTTTTTTATTCTTTTTAAGAGAGAATGTTTAGTTAAATGCTAAACAGTAGCATAGAGAAGATTTTGGCCAGGGTAAATATTTTCCTAACTGAAAATCCCACAAGAATGTATTTATGCCAGTTGTTGCATTGTACTTCAATGTAAAATATTTGGTTTCGCTTCAAGATTTAAAATGAGCTATAGCTGAAGGGCTTCACTTTTATTGCTCAAACTGCACTGAATAATTCAAGACTTTGTCATACTTCCGACTCGTAACTCCAGTTAACCAACAAAACATATTCTGACTTGTATCTTCATATAAAATGATAACAGCTTTTGCAAGATTTACCATCTTCACTTTAAAATTTAGAGACCTTCCATAAATTTTAACAAAATTTCCCTTCTTAAAATCAGTGTTAATGTCTTGATCCATGACCCTTAGATATTGAAACTGAGCATATATTGAGAATGAAACTAATTTAACTACTCTTATGACACTAGCTCAACATCAGTCACTCTTGGACTTAAGTGCATTTTGAAAGACTTAATTAAGCCAGGAAGTCTTTGCCCTTATGTGTTCTGGAAATCACTGCCTCAAAACTTGTCAGAAGACTAATTTTTCTACTTCTTGTCTTGGAAAATGGAACTCAGGTTTAGATAATGTCACCTAAATTTGGATCATTCTCTAGCCTCCATTACTGCAGTGACCAAGGACTGGCTTCAGTTGTCTAAATATAAGCATTTAAATAAGCACTGTTATTAAAGGTGCTCTAAGCAACCTAACACATCCCCATACATTTTTCATCTAAGACATCCATATGCAACTGCACATATGCATCCTGGCATATATGACACTGGACATACAGGAAACCTGTGCCCTTCTGGACTAGAAGCTAAAGTCTAGTGGAATACCTCCACTTGTGATTTTAAATCAAGCTTTAAATATAGCACCATCCTTATGAGTGAGGAAACAAGCTTCTTTACCTTCCACCCTAACTTTCAATAGTGATGTATCCAATTAATCTGTTTCTGTAATGGCTTTATATGAAGGTCATTATCCTTCAAAAGGTGCTCCTCTACATTTCTGGTACTGCTACACACACATTATCATTTTTAGAATCATAGAATATCCTGAGTTGGATCTCCATTTTATTTTTGACTAACTGCTTACTTCTTTCTGACACCTTACCCGAACTTCCTTTGATTTTACAGGACTTCCTGTTTATTCTGAAATCTGTAATTCAGATATGTAATGGAGAAATCTTTAACCTAGTTGAGTCTTCAGCATTTCCCAGGGAATAGTACAAGGCTTCCAAAACATGTGTCAGATACATCACTTAAACATACTCCATTTATTTAAAAAAACAAAACAAAACAAAAACCTCGATGAATAAAAATGTAAAGCTATTGTTAAACCTGTTCAAATATAATTTTAAATTCATTTATTAATTTATCTAAATTATTTTAAATTAATTTTTAAACTTTAAATTTGGACTGATGGCAAATACAGGAGCATTTTTAGCCTTGACAGCTTGTTGCTTGAATAAATACCTAGTCTGAAAGGTTTCATCTAAAGCTTGTTAGTTATAATACCTTAAGGAAACAAGCCTGTTACATGATATCAGATCACTTACACTGCTCCAAAAAAACAGCGTAATATTAAAAGAAGCCTTATATTTGTATATGTCAATTAAGAACTTAAAAATAATAATAAATCTTTAGCTGGCCTGCCATGTTCTCCCTTAAAAGTACAACAAAATACTGAGAGTTATAACAGTGCTTACTATCTTGCAGAGCAATTAAACATTTATTTTTAAAGGCACACATTATTGCTTTTAAAGCGTCCAGAATAAAGAAATCCTAATCAAAATTTAAACTATACATATAATGGATACAAATAAGAGCTTCAGTTACAATTTGAATTAATTGATTTGTAGCAATGGAGTCAATAATTTGACTTCAGTCAATTTTAAACCACAAGAAAGGTCTTCAACCCTGAAATGTCCCAAAATCATGTTTTAAAGATCACAAGAACAGCTGTTCCCAGCTGTTTCAAATATACATCGAGTATTTCTTTCACATCAATTTGCTTAATAGCATATGTTAAGGGTAAATTCCTGGTATTTCTCTCTTTCTTGGTTGAGTTACATAGAAGAAAGGTGCCATCCTGAAAAAAAACATCATTTAGAAAATAAAACTTTGTTAAGTTCTTTGTTATCCACAGGACATGAAAAGTAACGATTTTAAATTACTACTAATGTTCAGGTTCTTAAATCCAATTCCACAGACAATGCATAGCTGATTTTTCCTTAAGAGATTCATTTCACACTCCGTTAAGTTCTGAGAGTTACAAAAAGAGATTCTATACGTAATTTAAAACTGGAAATATTCTATGGGCTTTCCAGCTTCCAGTCAAATAAAAAAGTTTTGTGTTAATGGCTGAGATGAAACTGAAAAGTTTCAGAAGCACAGAAGATTTTTAGAATGACATCTTATAAAAAAAAATCTCAAGGAAAGGACTTAATGTAATTAAGTCTGTAATGGCAATTGACTGTAATGTCAATTACAGGTTTTAGCATGCAAAAAATGTATGCTTGAATTTTCAGATGTACCAAAGAACAACATTGCCTATAATCTTTTCAACTTGGGACTCCTTAAAGACTCCTTCATGTGTTTGTCAGAAAATCCTATATAGCTACACTTTAAAAATAAAGGTTACTATTCAGAAATTCAAACATAAATAACTAAATTTTATGATATGTTCACAAAGTAGTTATTTGACAATGAATAATTTCAGCATAACCATGTCAATAACAGTGTTTGATTGATGGAAGGTTGCACGAAGCGATAGTGAGATCCTGCAGGCATTATCTACCTGAGAACTCAGTATGCAAGAGGAAAAAAATACAGATTCCTGCCTTAAAAAAAAGAAATATTTTCAGCCAGGACAGCAGAAGTAGGATCCATCTAACCTTTGCCATCAAAAATTTCAACATTTAATTTAGCTAAGCTAAAGCCTTATCTAGGCTTCAGATATAGTCAGTGGTAATAGACAAGTACTTCCAGATTTATCCATTCCTAAGCAAAGATGTGAATGAATGACTCCCTAGGGAGTTCAGACTCTCTCAGTTAAACATGGAGAAAACCTGGACAAGTTGGCTAGATCAAATAGTTCTTAATGGCTAAGGGTAATAGAGCTGAATCTGTCCCAGCTGCCTGGGATTAATTGCTCCAGTTCTTAGGGAGATTCACAAAAAGACTTTACACAATAGAATCTGTAGATATAACACTGTGAGACAATATAGTGTGAAGTAAATACAGAATCACAGATTATACTATTATGTACTATAATTCATTATGAAAATTTCATTAGTATACCTATGCCACAGCACTTTATGTTAACAGTTTCTCCCTTTTGGTCATTCTCTCCTCCCTAAGAAAGCTGATTGTTTTTCTAGGAAATGGACCTTCCAATATATACTAAATAGTAGATGTAAGTAATATAAAACCAGAAAAAAAACTGCTTACCTTTATACCCTGGGTACCAGGAATGCCTGGGTAGCCTGGTTCACCTGGGGCACCAGGTCCTCCTAGATCTCCCTGAATAATATAATAGCTCTGTAAGTATCAGTGATATGCTGTAAGTAAAAACATATTGCATGTTTTTTCCAGGTCATGTGATACGATTTGGCTATGGTATTTTAAAATTTTATAAAATAGGATGATTGAAATGTTTGGAGATTTTGTGATGTTGGAGATTTTGGGATGTTGAACACCCACAAGCCACAAAAGACACTCCTAGTTCTTAGTATTCCAGCACCTATCTTCTATTGCCTTTTAACACATCTGATGTTGATTTTTCAAAGTTACAGAAATAAAACTATCTGAAGTTTGCAATGTTTGCAGGTTTGAATTTCATTAAGAGGCTGGAAATTATATAACATTTCAGAACATATTGGTCTTATTTTCATCTCAGTGTAATTTAACCCAACTTTGTTGTCTCTTCAGCTTTACAAGACTGTAATAGAAGCCAGTGTCATTGTGTACATGTGAAGCCCAGAGACAGTAAAAGACTGAAGAAAAGATGAAAAGAAGAAAATGAACCAATTCCTTTCTGCTCTTCCCCACAAAGCATTCCCAGCATTATTTTTTTGACTAAAGACAGTTTCTCTTTTTTGATCACTGCCTTCTGTTTTAAATGGCTGCTCTTCTGGTGAGGGCTGACCTGACCAGTCAGAGAGTCCATCCCAGTCCCATCCTGTTTGTAGACCACGGAGTCATCTTTGGATTGAGAAGATAAACTCCTTCTAGTGCTGCTTCCCCATCCAAACGCATGTTTTAGAGCATCTCTCTGGCATCAAAGTTGCTGGTTCTCCTGAGTCCTGGCTCAAGTGCAGCACCATAAATTCTCATATACGTGACCCCTTGCCACAAGGCATTATCAGCACTACAGACTGCAAGCCAGAACTAATAGACCAGTCAAACAGCTGTACCTGCCACAGAGGTCAGCAGATGTGACACTGTAAGTGTTGGTTTAACCCCAAATGCATAGGAATTTGAAGGAGACAACCACATGATCTAGCTCAACACAGAACACTATAAAGCAGGTTTCAATGAGACTGCTGCCTTGTATCCCATAGTCTAATACAAAGTCAGTAAGAATAACCTATCAAATGGATTCTGATGTGATTTTATGTTCACTGCTATTCAATTTTGAAACAAAACTGCCTTAACTTAAGAATTTTATCATGGAAAAGTAAATCCATCTCTGCTTTAACTAAATACTTCCAGATTCATATTTACCTTGGCTCCTGGTGATCCTGGTTTCCCCTGTAGTCCAGGTTCACCTTTATCACCCTGTATAACAACACAGGAACATGACTGATACATCAGTATTTTTTATCACATATGGTATTACTTCCAAATACAAACAGACACTAATGGATAACCAGCTTTTAAAATAAGGTGTGTGATCAAAAGGCTACAGTACTGCTTCTTAACAGGAAACTTGCAGGTTCTTAGGAAAGATGAAATACCCATGACAAAATGGGATCCACCTGCCTGTTCTCAGCTGTTCCTTCCCCACCTACCTCATTTTCCTTGCCCAATCATACCAGGTTTGTTTATACTGACTTCACATTTCCACCATACTATTTAATAAAATTCTGAAACACCTTGGACGTGTCTGAGCAAATATGTATATATACCGTAGCCAATGGAATTAGGCATATATGCAGCATAAGGATTTTCATTTAAATCTAAGAATTACAGATTCCTTTATAATGCTTTTCTGTAAGCATGAAGTTTTCCTCTGGAAATGCAGCTTATATTTTGAATGAGAGAAAAAAAAATACAAAAAAAAAATACAAAAAAAAAACATTTTTCACAAATGGAAATAAGACTTTTTTTTTTTTTTTTTTGATCAACCTTCTTGACCATGGCAAACATTAATGACTTAAAGAATGTCAGTACACAACTTTAAAGAAATACATATGCAGTTTTAGATATAAATAAAGCAGAGGTGGAAGCAAACCTAAATGTAAATACAAAGTTCAGGAAATTGATTCTATATTAATAAATTTTCTCTAGGATGTACAATTCAATGCTTAGTAGCCAAAACTCATTTTGGATTAAACTAAAAGGTTACACTAAAAGATCTAGATTTATAGTATCTATTTTGGTTTCTGAGAGCATGGGTCAAATTAATTCTTGCTGTAGCTGTAGTGCAATCAGTAAAGTTACATCTGAAATAAATTTGGCTCCTCGGGTGGAAAAAGCAGCACGTAACTTTATTTAACACAATTAAAATATAAATAAATGTAACATGGGCAGAGAGTTCTGATGTATACTGAGAATTATCTGGCTCCAAGCATTGCAGAACATTTTCCAGGACAGCAAAGCTGAAACAAAGTCTCATGACCATTTCTGCAGCAGTTCCAAACCTCATGGGATGACAGGCACCATTTACTAAACTATATTAAGCTCTCCTGAGACCAAACTATCATATAAGGTAATATATGGAAAATCATATAGGTACTCACCAGTATTCAGTATACCAAAAATTTAGCTGCAAAATCTGGAGCTTTTGACATCTACAAAGCAGTCATTTATCTAAGTCACAAGTGAAAAAACACAAATGCTCACCTTAGGCCCAGGAGCTCCAGGTAGACCAAATGAGCCTTCTGGTCCCATCATGCCCTATTTATTTTTGAAAAAGGCAGAGACATTTCTACAACAAGCTAGAGGAATAATGTCTTCAATGCAGTATAAATTAATATTACTATTATATTTCTACAGCAAAATAAATGGATAGGAAATATATTTTTTTTTTATCACAATACTATACAGGATCTAGCTCTGGGTTATTTAGGCCTCTTATTGCCTAAGGAAGGGCCACTGTGCAATGGAAAAAAACATTCAGGAAAAAAAAGAACAGTGCTGTCATAAAATACTCCTGAGAGAAAAACTTCTGCAAATTAAAACTCCATCTGTATCATCTAATTTTTAACATAACTTTAAAATGTCCTTAGCTATAATTGAAGGTGACACAAGTTTCTTAGTTTCCACTTAGGGTTCCCAAAACTGAAAAAATTATCTGTGGTATTTCAGAATTCTCTCTCTGCTTTCTGACTATGTGACCCTCCAAGGTTGCCATGACCTGACTCCTCTTCCAAGCCTTGAGGAGATTTATCAGGATCAGTTAACCTGGGGACAAACCTTTCCTTTTTCAGCAGCCTTCGAGACTGAACCATTCATTCAAGACCCCAGCAGTTCCTGCCACTTCAGCACATGTGCACAGCCAATGCATCACAAAAAAGAGTCCCTTGGACTCCTCTCAGGAAAATGTGTTGATGAAGCCATATTTAACTGTCTTTGTTCCATACATAAACTAATAACAGAAGGGTATCAAACCATTAAATTGCTGTATTTCTCCCTTTCTCTTTAAAGCTACTCTCAGGTATAATTTAGAAATTTATTTTCGAATCATAATTTCCAAGAAGGAATTCCCATTTATAGTGTTTTCTACATCTGATGTCAATATATGGCTTTCTCACCACTTCATTTCACTTCTTTTTCACTCTAGAACTGTGTCAATAAAAAACAATATATTATTATTGTTTTATTTGGACTTCCATATATACTCTGAAATATGATCTGCTGTAATAAGGTACTTAACAAGACACAGCATAAAATACAAGAAATAACACAAAGTCAAACAAAAAAGGTCATGTAATCTCCATTTACTGGAGATTAAATGCTATCAATGCTTCTAATTGTTAGTATTTTCAAGATCTACTCTTATTATTGTTATTTAAATTAATCTTTGCTTTCATACAGATAAAACCAACCACCGTCCATTTAGTACAAAATGTTAGGAACAATTCAGTTCAACGATAATATCCCAGTCCTTCTTCAAAAGTTGCATATGATCAAAAATAAATGTGTCTACAGTAATTTGTTACATAGACAGTGATCCAGTTGTGACAAAAAAAAAAATATTAACTTTACTAAGACTAAAAGGATGGCTTTGTTTTTGAAAATACAAGAGAAATCTCAAAATATTTAGAATGGGGACTAATTTTTGTATGCACAGTTTTCACCATGCCATCACGTTTCTGTTATTTTGCATGTGCTGCTAACTGAGGCAACAGAGGTAAACTCAGGTTTCTATCGTGCTGTGTTGTAATAAATTATTGCACACCAAATTAATATATTAACATCAGTAAGCACAACAACTTGCTTTTTGGGCCACAGATACAGAGCTGTGAATACAGAACACAAATGGTATCTATCATAAGAGTAAAACTCGAGTAATTATATAATTATTGAGTAACTACTACATTTCTATTTCTCTAACATAATACTATATATAGTAATAATAATACTATATATATACACATCACATATATACTATAGACATCACACAATTTCCAACACTATCCTAATTTTGAAGCTTAAATCTGCTTGTTCTTACTTAAAAATCAGTCATCAGAGTTGATTCAGTTAATCTAGAATAAGCTATTCTTTTTGTGAATAAAGGTTTACTATAGCCTGTGCCATTTCTTTCATAATTTTGGAACAGAAATTACCATTTCCTCTTCATTTGGAGTGAAGCTTCCGCAGTCTGCTTCCACTTAACAGCCTAAGAGTGTATTCCCATTACCTTTTGCTTAGGGCATATGTTCAGAATCAGCTTTGTTATGGACAGTGTAAAAAAATATCCATTTCATTTAGAACTGAACCTTGATTACATTAAGGCTGTCTTAATTTACTTGAATATCAGTCCTGCTTCTTCACATTTTCTTTATTTCCATTTATATAGCAAAATAAGCTTTTATACATTTTCATTTCACTGTAAGGCTGAATTCAGTTCAGCTTTTTTAAAACAAATCTCATGTTATCTATTGACCTTTTGAAACAGAGCTCTGTAATGTTTTTTGCATTCCTTGATGGCTACTTTCCTTCTCTGAAAACCCTTGTGAAATTATTATTTTCTCCTCCTTGGATTCCTGTTCTGTGCTCATTTCTAGCACATTAATTAGTAGAGAAAAGGAAACACAAGTTTTAGGAGCAATAGTGGGAAAGGATGAGAAATGGAACTTGGGGATTTCTGGTTCCTCTCACATTGCCAGCTCAGTGTGGTCCTGTGTTACAGTTCATGTAACACACTGTTGAGAACCTACCCCCTACCAACTCCACGCTAGATTACTTCTGCTTTATGCCCACACTATTGCTTGGATTAGTAGTAGTTAAATGTTCATCACAAATGTCCCACATTCATTTTATATTATAAGGGAGAAATAAAACCCAGTTGTTCTGACTTCCTTTCCTGCACTGTAAGTAAAAAACTACACGAAAGTAACTACATGAAATCAGTACTCTGCAAGAAGTAAACTTTCTGATGCAATATAAGAAAGGCTTTAGAACATAATCTGAAAACTAGGGCATGTAAAATTACAAGAGAAAAATATGTCCTGAATAAAAATAAACAATAATTTAAGAACATAAAATGTAGTGTTACTTCCCCGTTTTCCAGATCTGACACTATTTATGTGGCAGATAAATTAATAAATTACTGATGTTGGCAACGTAATAGGGATAGTTATTACTGAAGAAGAACTTGTTACTGAAGAATTTTCCCAAGGTATTAATAGCACATCCACAAGCTTTCCATCTGTTTTTTTCTGGAACAAACGTATTCAGTATGACTAATACAAGGAAAATCCCACTATCTTTTCTGGCTAAAATTCCCTAATGCCATATAACATATTCAAATATTCCATGCATCAATTTTCTACTTATTTTATCAGGTGACAAAAGATACATTAAATCGAGTTGTCAGGAAACATTAATTTATTATTTTCAAGTGTATCACAGAACCAGATGTTGTTTGTGTAAAGACAATTTGAAGAAAAAAATAGTGAGTTACTTGAATAAATATGTACAATTTGGAATCCCACATGGCTTTATTATAGCTGCTGATACATCTTCTCCTCCAGCACTTTGTTCAGCTTTATTCAGAAAGAACTGGAGAAAAAATTCCCAGTGATAGCTAATAAAAATTATTAGCTTCCTCAGCTTCTTCAAGTGATAGCCTGCATATCCCTTTGAATTCCACATGGCTGTAAGTAATTTCCAGCACAATCACAGCATCCTAAAGAAAGAGTCCTTTATAGAATCCATAATCTCAGCATCATTCTGACAAATGCAAAATGGAAACTAAAAGACCACCTCAAAAACAGTGACAGATGAGGTGTACTTGTGTTGGAATAGAGATACAATACTGAACAGACAGCAAGCGCCGACATGCACGGTGAATAATGATTCCTGTTTTGGATGTGCTCCTGATTAAGCCGTCCAATTACAAATGAAGGTTAGCACGTGATTCAAGTACAATTCAGATGCAAGATAAAATAGAAACTTTGATGGATCTGAAAATATTTTCTCTCTGAGAAGTAAAGTTAGAATACTATTCAGGTTTACACATTTGAAGTCCGTCCACCTTCTGAGTGGACATACATTCAAACTTCACAGAAAAATAAATAGAAAACAAATATCCAGTAAAAAAGAATCTTCCAACAATGGACATAACATCTTTTAAATCAAAGACCCTCTCACCAAATAATCAACTAAATAATTCTGTATAAAATGATTACATCCTCTTATTATCATTATCATTATCTTATTATTATGTGGCTCTTATTATCAGCAATAATAGCAGAAGAACAGGATATTTTTAGAAACAACAATGATCCAGCATCCACACATGTTGTTACTGGAGTGTATGGTCTTATCTAAACCATAGCATGGAGAGCTTTTAGAGAGCCACTCTTCAATTTTGCAGACATAAGCAGGGTTTTCTTTAAGTTCATGTGCCCTCTCTTTTCTTCTATATTTTTTTTAACACTGCAGAGTGGCCACTGAAACCCCTTCCTCTTTGGGAGTGGATAAAATCCAAACTGATAGCTCATGGGGTCAAGAGCAAATTCATTACTGATGAAGCTTTTTCATAAGGAAAGATCTTGCAAAGAGATGTAATAGACAAATTGAGAGACAGAAAAGTTATGAAACTGAATGACACAATCTGTTAATGATTGCCAAAATCCACGAATATATAGCAGTGTACTCTTACCTGTTGCTAAAATATCAAGAGGCAATGTGATGGCAAGGACAGCAGAGAGAACAGTTCACAGCTTTCACCCCCAGTTTCAAAACTTCAGATATGCCACTGGATTAACATCTTGTGACACTGATATTGTGACTTCTAAGCACAGCTTGCCCATTTAGGGATAAAAAGATCTGTGCCGTCTACACCTACCTCTGTGCCATCTATCACTCAAAACTGCTCAGTCTCTTCTGTTTGCTAAATGCCATCTGCTTAATTCCAGTGATTTTTCTGAAGCTCTATCTAGAGCATTTTCCTCTTGCTACTATTCAAATCCCTTAGCTTTGTCCAGTTAATTTTAATTTACTGCTTCCTTTTTAACTTCCATCTCAGACTGAATTATCAAGAGAACTATTGTTCTGAGATTAATTTTTTTGTTAAAAGTGTTTACATGTTAGTCTCTCATTTATTAAAGCAATGCTATCAAGGTATTCATAAGAATCTGGTATTTCTTCTTGGTTCTGATATTGGAAACTGATCACTATTGTTACCACAATTAAAATCACAGATTGATTTGGACTCTGTGATAATTTATCTTCAAATATATTTTCCAAGCTAAGTAAGTTAAACTGTATGTTATAGTTTCCCGTATAATCATATTTATCCCAGTAGTAGCACTACAGAAATGCAACAAGGTGAGAAAAACACAGATTTTCTTCTTCCCACTGCTGACACGTTGAAAGACACATCAAACACATAAAATAGAACATTAACACATTAAAATAACTGCACATGCCAGTCAACTTCAAATCAAGAAATGCTATCTACTTTTTTCTCCGACATGTTACTAATTCTGTAGCCTCAATACAACTGCATAAAATCTCTTATACTGCCATACAGCTATATACAATAAAAATAAACAATGAATTTCTTAGAAGGTTAAAACATTTTAGTCATTTAGTCCACCATGGTCCATAGAGATAACAGCATCTATAGTTAGTTCTATACAGAATTTACTTCATTTTAGCCATGATGATCCATATTAATCTGCTCAAAGTCAAAAATAGAGTGAGACATAGGTTCCTTAACTAAATAAAGTCACTTTGAACAGTATAGTTATGATGCCAAGTTGGGCATCTTTCAGGAAAGTCAGAAGCATTTTAGTCAGCAGAGAGGATAAAATACATCAAGCACAAAACAAAAATATTGAGGTATATTAAGGATGATTAAAAATGGAACCACATAAACATTACTGAACTTTAGTGATGTGGGGATCAGGCTCTTCTCCCTAGCACCAAGTGATGAGTGGAAATGGCCTCAAGTTTTGCCAGGGGAGATGTATGATGGATATTAGGAGAAATTTCTTTATTGAAAGGGTTGTGTGGCATTGGAATGGGCTGCCCAGTGAAGTGGTTAAGTCACCATCCCTGGAGGTCTTCAAGAAACATGTGGATGTAGAACTTAATAGTATGGTTTAGTGGTGGACTCGTCAGTACTAGGTTAAACGTTGGACTAGATGAGAGATCTTTTCCAACCTGAATGTTTCTATAATTTCAATATAAAAAGATAATTTTTTTTAAAGCAGCATATGTTCAACTAACAAAGAAGATCATATTAATTAATGAACAATTTCTAACCATCTTCTGTGATTTCTACATGATTATAGAGAACACAGAAATCATTCTACTTATGCAGTAACTAAGATGTGTTAAGCTGGACTGTCCAAAAAGACTAAATAATTTTCTATTTCCTACATTACAAAATATATATATATATATATTTTTAAGCATTTTGGGAATTTTGTGACCTCAGCTATTCTCACAGTCCTTGTTGAAAGTGAATATTATTAGAAAAACATCCCGATATTCACATTCAGAAATCCATTGCACACTATGACAATATATAATCTAGTCTATATATACTTTCATAATAAATTGACTTGAGTACCTTCAGAGATAAATCAAAGTTAAAGTAACTCGCACTAATAGAGTAAATTCGCACTAATGATAATGTGTTTGCTGAATTTGTTTATCAAATGTGCGGTCTGGAAACTATCAATTTCAAAATAAAAGTGTGCCTATATTTTGGGGAGTAATTTATAAATTAGACATGACCTGATCCTATTTGCAATGTGAAAATGCTAGGTTGCTACTATAATGCGCTTGTTTGCTTATCACAGGTAGCAAACAACAGCATGAGAATTATTGGTACTTCCTGTTCATAACAACATGATTATGCAAACTTACAGTTTCCCCTGGTGACCCTTTTGCTCCTGGTTGACCCGGTGGTCCAATTTCACCCTATATTTTTTGGATAAAGAGAATAGTTGTGTAATCAATATATGTATGATTAACAGTTGTGTTAAATTCCCTTTAATTATGCACATCTGTTTGAGTGGGATTCAAAGTATTATGACATTAACTTTGTTACTTTTAAATTACGCATTCCTTCTGGAATAGTAGAAATAAGACCTAATAAGAAATGCCAAACATGCCATAAGCATTTTGGAACACGTCTCCCTTCGTTTGCAGCATGATTTGTTGTCCTAAATCTCCCCAGTGAAAACTCTCCTCTCAGTACAGTACCTTTAGCATAGAAACGGTATATATATGTACAGTTTTTAACTGTGTTTTGAGTTATTAACAATACCTTTTGTCCTTTTGCTCCTTGATTTCCAGGAATTCCAGGAATTCCCTGAGGGGGGAGGAGGGTAGAAGGGAGGAAAAAAAAAACAAACAAACAAAAAAAAAAACAACAACTTTTAAATATATGGAATATTTTACCCAAAAAATAATATATTAAAAAACAAGCAAATAAACAATGTCCTCATATATTTAACATATGCTATATAATAAGGGTTCCAAATATGGGCAGGAAATAGAAAAATTAAAAAAGAAAACAAAAAAACGTGTATAAGAAAAGAGCTTCATCTGGAAACACGCAAACTATTTCATCTGGGGATACAGTGAAACGGCAAAGTTCAGTCCCTCCCTGGTGCTTTCTTGCCAGAACTTCACATCTGCCCTGGACAGGCTCACATACTCCTGGTTGCCCACCAAAGGTTGCAGTGCTGTACTGAAAACCCTGACCTGGGGAAAGAAGCCACTACTCATTATTCATAGGATTCCCATATAAGATAGAGCATGCCTTCCTTCTTCCAGCAAAAGTCCTGGCCAACAGTACATCGGGTTTGAGTACCACAAATCCTATCTTCCTATTTAAATTACAGTGATTGTAACAGAACACAAGAGAGAGCTGTTATCATATGTGATGTGTGCTAGCTTCCACTTTCATAAATTCTTGAAGATCTCTGTCATTTCCTCACCATTGTTGTTCGTTTAACTGTACAATGTATCTCATGGTTTCTTACAGTGATAATTTATCTGAATATAGTTTAGCTTTAAAACAAAACTCCATATATACTGAAAACTGTAATCTGTATTCAGTTAATCTATTTTTCCTCCTAGTTAAATCCATTTAATTTTTTTTGTACATTTACTGTTCTTACATGTACTATTATCAATCTGCAGCAAGGATTTGGTATATAGACTTTGTGATTTAATCACATTGAAATTAATATGCTATAGTGAAAATAAGTGGACTATTCTAGACAACACCAAAACAAACACATTCTATGGAAAAAAAATCATGAATGTAACAACCAGAATAACTTAATAGCTTCTATATGGACTACATTTGTACACTGCTGGCTTGGAAAAGATAGCTCCATTGCTTTGCAAATTATACCCAGCTTTTCATTAATAATGAACCCATCAAGTGGAAGCAGTTCATTAGTCTGTTCACATGAGTTAACGATGGTATCCTCAGCATCTTGCAAGTCACCTAAATTCCAATGTATATATCAGTAAAAGAAGAGATCAAAGAATATAATACAAATATCTGGAAAAGCCTCATTCTAAGACTTCTACTCACCTTGCATAACATAAGTCTTTTGGCTAAAATTTTTGTCCAAAACCATCTTTTGAACAAATAAACTGATAGGAAATGGAGTGCATTTATCGCCACATTAAGAACTTCCGGACCTGTCCATGACTTCTCAGTATATTTATTTAACAGTTTCTTTCTCTAGCTGTAAAACGTAAAACTAAACTACAAATATTCATACCAGAATTTCACACAATGATGAAAAAAATCCCCCAGTAGGCAGGAATATCTTTTACTGAAAGGATGCACCAAAGCTTTCCATGTTTACATTTCTAAGTTACGTGCAGGGCTGAACACAGGGAATTATTTACCATTATATAAGCATGCCTAAGAGAAGAAACAGAATGTCCTGCTGAGCTCTGTTGAACTTTCAGGGCTAAAAGAAATCACTGATACAAGACATTTAACTTTACCTTTATGTCAGTGGCAAAGAAGGATAAAAGTCAAAGAACAATTGTAAAACTAAGTCACTGGGCCATTTTTTTTCTTTTATTTTCTGATTGACTCTGCACTACTAAAATACAAGGAAATTTAAGCTCTTATTTCAATGGGAGACAATCCAGACCCTCAAAATTCTCTTATGGCTCATTGACATTCGCTCAGCTAAAAATGAACCTATCACTTATTTTAATCTGAGTGATTCCCAGACTACATGGGGTGGAAATTTTCACAGTTATTCACCACAAGTCAGTTGGCACAGGAGAAGGAGAATGAAGTGGCTAGTTTGTCCTTAAAGAATGAGTTTTTCCCATACGGATTATTTTTCTCTATAGCTCCCATGGTTCAGCAATTGCAAGGACTTATTTCTGTAGGTTTAGTAACAGGATGCTTAAAACAGTAAATTTTGTTTCCTTTTCATTGTCTACTCCAAATCTATTACCTCCTTTTACATGGATAATCCCTGGTCATGCCAACTAGAATTACTTGCACTTTGCCAGAGGGCAATGATAAAAAGTAGCTTAGATATCCGGAGTTTCTTCCCTAACTTCTCAGTCAAAAGCCAAACCAAGCTTTGGAAATGTATTAGTATCCTTGTTCCTAAACAGAGATTTCATCCACAGTACAAATCCCCAAAATCTGAGCTTTCTTTTTCTTTCCATCCACCGTAAGTAATAAGGCACTTTTAACAGGAAGTTATGCTTAATAGGGTGACATAACTATCAAAGAAACCTTACTCTAACTATCAAAAGATGTATTCGTCAGAGCATGAGGTGAAACGACAAGTTTCACTCCATTTGTTAGATGAAAATGTAATTTTTGTGAAGTGCATATTGTAACTAAAATTATCACAAATGCCTGTGTTTAATCAAAACTTAATATGAAACAGATTCATCATGCAATTTTTCTGCCATTAAGGGAAACACAATGTTTGGAACTACTACAAATGGGAAAATTGCCACCCACAGGGAGTAAGAGAATCAATGCTATGGAATAATTCATGATTCACTGGGCTAGAGAAAAAAAAAATGCCTTTAGGGATTTTTTTTTTTTTTTACAAAGCTTCTAAGCAACATTTTGTTCACATGAAATACAAAAAATGTTGTAATTCTAGATTTTCTTTTCTTCCTCTTTCCAGAAAACTAATTTGTAAATGGTTCATATTTATCATATATACAGTTACAATAACAATAAATATAGCATTACATTTCTAACCAGAATAACTACAAATCAAAGCATCTACTGAGCTTTTATGCTTTCTGTCCTGACACATATTGGACCATCTTACCCTTCAGAGTCAGTTCATTTCTTGACATTCTTTTACCTCAAATTTCATGTAAGGCTTAGTCAATTTGGTATTTAGAAAAATAAGTTTATTGCAAGTCTTACCACTGCCTTAGTCAGCTCTGTCAGCATCAGCTGTCTGACTTTCTTAACCATCTTAATTTCCTTCAAATGTCTTAATCTTTCCTCTAAAACTTTCCCCTAAATGGGAAGTGTTCCCTTACCGCTTTATAAGCCTATATTAATAATTATAGCAAGTGCTATAGACAGATGAAATTTAAAGCCAGCAAGATATCCTAGTAAGCCAAATTCATAGGCTTAAAACTTTTGTTTTCTCTACTGCAGCCTTATCATGCACTACTAAGTCTGTGCCTAAAAGCTAACATGATCAATCACATATCAGTCTGTCAGCTAACTAAGATTTTTTAGTTTGAGATACAGCTGTGTTTCCCTTTTATTCATCCTCCTTTGCCTGATGATAGGTTCCTGCAGACACAGCTAGCAAAGTCTCCTGAGAGTCTTCACTAAGATTCTTGACTAAGAATCACAATAAAAGTAACTGTAAACGAAGATATCCAAGAGTAAAATGAGTTCTGGGTGTCCTTTCCATGTGGGAAATACCACTGCTTAGCCATTGGTCTCCCTGCTTCTCAACAGAGTGAGGTTTGCCTGGACATGGAACTAAATCCCTTGATGCACTCTTCCTCTGTAGCAGCCTCCACAGCTGGGAATTCCGGATACGTAAAAGCAAGAATTTGTTTCAATTATGATGATGAGCTTAAACAATTCTGTATAAATACTCTATGCTATCCCAGTTTTAGCAATTTAAATAAATCTTCCATTATTTGATAATATCTGGCAGATATAACGGATTTAACTGTAAAAGGAACATGGTTTCACAATCCCTGGAAAATCTGTCTTGCAGCTTTCCTTAATCATGCAGTGTCTATTTTTGTTTTTGATGATATTAACCAGCTGGATTTTTTTTCCATGCAATCCAACTAAAATCCATTAAGTTGGCCAAGGCTTTATATACAAATCAACGAGGTGTAAGCATTTTTACTTAAGGTACAAGCTACACTTCTCAAAATATTTCACCCCCTTTTACTAGTTAGCATCATGGATTATTTATATCTCCCTCACGCTTATGAATAGCAGAAGAAACCACGCATAAAAGCTTTTGCAAGAAGAAAGCAAAAAATTATTTTACTCCTACAATGAGCATTTATCAGCTTATTCAATTATTTTCTGCTACTGTCTTTAATATTTCCTGTCTCTTCAGTGCCTGGCAGAACATCACTCTTTGGCACCGGTCAACAGCTTTGGTGTGGAATGTGAGTTTCTAGACTACAGAAAACATATGCATTATCATAAAACCTTCTCTCTAGAAGATACAAGATTATGGAATATTTTCAAAAGATTCTCTGTTATGAGCAAACTGTTTTGCACTTAATTCACCAAGAAGATGGAAAGAGCATTAGTGTAATCATCTTATTTTCTAAAGGCAGATATACAAAACTGTAGCCTTTCAGAAGTCTGCTTTAAACAGCCTGAAAGCAAAAATATCTGAAGTAGTATCATTTTTCTCTATTAAAAAATTATCATGATTGTAAAAGATGGGATAAAAAATGCTGTTTAAACTGAGACCCTTTGAAAAACAAACAAAAAAAATATTAAGATGTTTAAGCATACAACCTTTATTTCTGAGGTCATTCTTTGGGAGAAGAAATATCTCAGCTTCTTTACTACTGTTGTTGAACATTATGGTTTATTTTATGGTATAACATAGTATCTGCTTTCATTTCTTACCTGTATAAGGATCGTCAGTGAAGTTATTTTGTTGTGACTCCACCTTCTTTACATTATATTAATGTTCAAATATAGATCCATGAATAACATTTAGAAACTTTTGTTAAAAGATGGTCATATTCTAATCTGTTGCCCATTTACACCACAAAAAATCAAGCTGTATCCCTAATAATCATTCATAATTCAGGTAGTGGCACAAGCCTCACAAAATACTCCCAGAAAGGCAGTGAGATACTTTACTCAGAGTTTAAGTCGCACAAAATCCATAGGCTTTTTATGAAGGTTGCCAGAATGGTGCTTATTTTGACCCTATTCTGTTTTCAACAGTGTAATTGTTAATGAGGGTCAGCTGAAGTATCATGTTTAAAATAGACAAAAATCGTAAGTACTGATAAAAAGCATACATGAGCTCTCTGAATCATGTTTCAATTAAATTATTCTTTCCATTCTGAAAAATCTGCAATTCTGATTCTGAAAACTCATTAAAGTATATTGCATAAATTATAGCAATAACACAAGATTCACAAAAGATATCTATCTACCCAGATATTCCCATGATCCCTCTAAGCACCTGAAAAATTCAACAGTTCATGTGTTATTGATCTTTACTTGAACAAGCATAATTCATGATACATGAGAGGCATGTAAAAAAAAGTAAAAGTCAAGTCAAAATTTAAATATAAGTACAGTAACATCCCAGATACTTTTTAAAAGATTAGAGCAAATCCTTGATGATCCTGAAAGAATGAAAGACACAAAACCAACTTGGATAATGGTAAAACTCCTCTGCTGTGGGAAGTAGCAAAATATGTGTAAAAGAAACTCAAAAGTCACATGTTACTACTGACTACCTGGAACTGACAACAAATAAAAATGGGCTAAATACCAAGAAGGGATCCCACAGACATAATGAGTATCCACTAGACTAACATTGCAGCTTTAAACTAAATGCAGGAAAGGAGAAAGCATTCCCAAGATCCTTACAGTTATAAGACCAGAGTTTGCAAGCCCCCCCTCCTCCCCCCCCCCCCCTTTTTTTTTGGCAAGTTGCTTATTAAAAATGAAACACACATATGTTACATGTGGAACACAGTGACCCCTGTTGCACTGCCATTAACACAGAACTTGGAAAACCGTAATTTGAAAGCTGGAAATTTTAATAAAAATAAGAACTGTGCATATTATGTCACAGGGTGAAACTGATGTTACTGTTTATTGCAATACATTTCAAAATAGTATGAATAACAGACTCATCAAATCTTTGTGGATCCAAAGCTAGCCAGAAAAAAAAAAAAAAAAAAAAAAAAGTCCCCAGCCTCACATATGACACTGCATTGTCCTCCCTCTGCTGGTCATGCCATGCCTTATGGACTGAGCAATCCAAGCACGTCCATGCAGGCTAAAAAGCTCAGACTTCTAACAGGTCTGAGCCGCATTTTATAGCTACATTCAAATACACTGATATTCAAGCAGTTATATATCTTCAAAATGCTATAAAATTTCTCCACTACTTATAATTTATTCAGAAAAGCTTGCGATTGATCGTACAGTCTTGAGCACCTTGCACATCAGAGCACAAGGTCAGGCTGAAGATGGCAAAGGGGCACCAATTGCTGCTCTGCTCCTTGCACCCAACCCTGCTGGCCATCTAACACGACAAGAATTGCAGTTCTACTCACACAAATCACACTGGTGTGGAAGAATGCAATTTTAGGCCATCCCCCTCTCCTGTAGTAAGGGGCCATGTATTTAAATTAGCAAGGAGTAGGTTTAACAACAAATCACACTTTTTTCCATATGGTGCATACTGTGAAACTTGTCACAGGATATAGCAAAAGAAAACAATAAAACCATGTTCCAAAAAGGACCATAAAACTACTAGAGAATTGGTCCATTGCTGGCTATTAAGTAGGGTGGGGCAGCATACACTTTTGGTTAAGGAAGTCCCTAAAGACAGTCAGAAGCTGGCAGTAAATGACAGGGGGGGAATAATTTTTCTACATACTCCTATTCAGTGTCAGAGAAAAAGGTCTGTGGTAATTCCTTTGGCAGTTCTTACTTGTGTTTAAGAAACAGCTAAACAAATTTGGTGTAGAGAATGGGATGAAACCCTTCCAGAGCACAAAGAAGGAAAATCATAACCTGATTTAATTAGTAATTGCGAATACTGTATTTAATTACCAAAACTAATTACTAAATCAAAAATGAACTTTTGCAATGTGAGTCAAAGGTTCCTTCTTAAATGGTCAAATATTTCTGTAGTGTCTTGCTTCATGCTTTGTCTTACTGGATCCAAAAACTTTGTTTTTGCTGGTCCTGTAGTAATTTATTCTATATTGGTCCAATATGAGTAAAAGGTGTAAAAATTCTCAAGACAATTTGTTTTGTAGCTTGACCTAGGAACAGGATCACATAACACTGTGTTCCACATGCTTCATTTGCCCAGAGTACTACTTGATTCTGGTGTGTCATCTTTTTTACAGCAATGGCTAAGAACAGCAGTAATTTTAAGTTATCTGTCTGAAAGGAAACAGTTACTGGCCATTACACATAGTTTGGGAAGAACAGGCCTTATACCAACACAATATTTTAATCTTAGCAGAAGCATTAATTAAAACCTACAAAAGGATTTAAATTCATTCTGATTAAAGATTGTTTAGGTTTTCATTCATTATGAATGGAAAGCCAGCCTATATTCAGACAAGGCTTTCCAGGGTTTCAATTCACTGTAATTTTAAGACGTATATCTTACATACACAAAAACACAAACTGAAACACATTTCTCCAAATTTGCTAGTGCTGTATCTACTCAAGTTGAGACTTGAGTATCAACGTCTCAATTTCACATTTAAAGCTCTTTGCGGACAATGATTGTCTTCATGGCTTCCTTAATACGGGTGAACCAACTGGTCTCACAAAACAATTGTTCAATCATCTTTATAGCAAGAATATTTAGTATAAGCAACAGTAACATCATTTCTCTGATGAAAGGATTTTTTAGGTTCACAAATACTGCTGATCTGCCTTCACTGTATCTTTCAATATTCCTACACTACATAATATGCGATGATTTGTCTTGAACAATTGGCAGGACCCCAACTAAACATACTGTACAAGAGTAAAGCAATGCTCTTTGTTCTGAAGGACACCTGGAAAAAGCATAAGAAACTAGTTACTTTAACATCCCAGCTAACACTTGAACACAGAATAAAAAATAAACATGTTTGTTTGCTCTTCTCTTCCACACTTTCTGGAAGGGTTCAGTTCAACAAACTTTAGTCCATCTAAAACCTTACTTTTATTATAAGCCGATCTTCTAAATATGGCTTCCTTTATCGTCAGTTTAAAAAATAGGCAACTTCAGAAGTGATGATCCCTTCTATTTGAGAACACTTTCATGATGAGATGAATAACCCTATATAGATTCTTACCAGAGAAGAGTACAGGGAACCAAAACACAGAGGTGGACTAAATTATGTCTCCTTGACTATATTAGATGAAATGAAAGCTGAACTGGGTAATTATCAGAGCACAGACTACAGATTAGCTGCCCACGATCAGCAGTTAGAACACTGAAGGAGTCATAGCTGGATAGCTTCATATTACCACCCTCCATCATATTACCACCTTCTCAAGAAGGCTGTAACTCAGGTCTTCATATGCACAAGAAATCTTTTCTCTGGCTTGAAGACATCTTGAAGAAGAATGAGGACTAGCAAAAATGCTTGCTACCTTGTTACTACCCTGTTGCATGCTGAAATTAAATCAGAAGAAGGAAGGTCAAGCATCCTTTGGGTCCCGCTGTTTCTACTTGTGGTTAAGTAATTCACCATAACCATTCTGAGAATACAACAGCAATGAGAAAAGCAAATTAATTGGAATAATAAATATTTATGACTGCTACATACTAACTGAGTGTCTTCTTCATTTATCGCCTCCTGTACTTACTGCCTGTTTGGTTTCTATGTTTAGGAATCAACGGAGGAAAGTCTCTGTTCAGTTTAAATGTCTCCAGAGTCACTGAAAACTCCAACAGATATGTACCTAAACTGTCTATCTAAATGCTAATTCCTAGTGTTTAAAATGTGTTAAGAAATGATTTAAGGAAATATTTTGGGGATGTGTTAAAGATTCAGATCTCTCTTTTTTGATTATTCTCTAGCATGAACATTAACAGAGACAAACTTCACACCAAGAAGTCAAAGATTTTTCTAGAAACCCGAAACACCATGTCCCTGTGCTCTACAGAACATTTAATACTGCTAGGAATTTGCCTATGAGCCCTACCACTGAGATTCAAGTTGCATTATTACTGTTATGCCAAAATGCAATGATACAAACCACTGAAGATGGATAATTGGTGTGCATAAAAATGAAATACTTTGAAATTGCACACACAAACAGAAATTGTGTTATGAAGCATTAGCTCTTATAGCATTGCCTGCAACTAGCTGGAATTACTAGCACACTGTTTAAAAAGCCTGGACTGAATTTTTCATTTACACACCATAAATGGTGAAAAAAAACACATACACACTTTCCTTTTATTCACTATAAGTGATAATCTGAGTTTAAATAAGACTTTATTGTCTGACAAGTATTTAAAATTTTAAAACTGTTTTATTTTACAATACATGTTAAAGCAATGCCAAAAAATCCAAGTGCATCTTGATTTTCCACAGCTTGCTTCTGTGACCTGACATGATGAAAGACCACAGTAAGCACAGTGTTTAGTGACTCACCACTTAGGGTAAGCACATTATTACTTACATATACATGCACCTCACAATCTAACATAGTCTAACAAATATTACCCTTTCTTTTTGTGTGATTGAACACAGCTGCTGAGCAACAGTCATGAACACAAGTGCTGTGTTTACAGATGAAAGAAAAATGGCATTGTCATTATTTTAATTTATAAGATTGCAAATATGTCCTATGTCTTGCATTTTACTAACTAAATGATCATTTATTGTTACTAAAAATATTTTTAATTCTATCAGCATAGATATTAAACACTGACATATAAAATCTGTATCTTCATTCTGCAATATGTGTGAGAGTGGGAACTTAGCATAGACAAAAACACAAATAACAAAGTTGTCATTGCTGCAAAATATTTAAACACAAAGAGAAAAAATATCTGGCATTTTACTTACTTGTAACTTCTTAGCCACAATTCACAAATGGGATATTTGTTCCACTGGTTGTCAAATATTTTATTCTTTACAAAAACTTTTTTTTTTTTTTAGTTTTTTGTTCTTTTCCTTCCCAGTAAACATCAAAAATGTTTCTTCAATGATTTCAAATACTTTATCATACCATATTTTGGCTAAGAGGTGATGTGTATATGACTAAATAAGGCCAAAATCATGTGATGGCACTGCCACCCAGTAGGGACTGTTGGGTGCTTTGAGTTGTCAGAAGTTCATTAAAATTCATAAGCAGTCCTCTATGCACAAACTTATTTTTATGATCCTAGGCACAATGTTTTTGTTGAGGAACATACAAAAGGCATTTTGATAATTGTCATTGTGGGAGTTGATAAAACTGTAAGGTGAGAATAACGGGGAGATGTTGCTGCTGGAAGATTAATCACCAAGTATGAAATATTGTTCACTGGAAGTACAACTTTCCTGGCATTAAAATGGCAGATGTCAGCCCAATACACAACATTGCAAATACCAGTCCAAAATATCCTCTGCATGCACCCCGTACTTCAGCAAAGCCTTTCATGGATGAAACTACCACACAAGTTCAGGAATGTCGTAAATGTTTCTAAGGACATCAGCTGGATCAAAAAGAATGCAAATTAGTCTTCTTTTAAATATCACATGTCAAATAAAGTGAATATTAATCACTTGAGGTATACCTATTTTACACCAGTTATATGACGTAACTTTCAAGGTCTGGAGTGGTTATTCTTTTCTTACTGGGGTAAATTAACCCATTTGCCTAGGAAGTATTAGATCAGATCAAATCAGGTTAAACAAGTAAACAGGTTCATAATTTAGTAATCCTACTGAGAAAATAAAAAACATTTAAAGAACTTCTGAACTTTCTAACTTGAATCAGAGATACCCAGACAGAGCTGAGCTGGATTGACACACACAGTTACATATTTATCATTCTTCAATCCAAACCAATTCAGTAAGCAAACACATTTTTAACTGAGATTTGGGAGTTAAGAAATTTCTGATTAAGGATATAGGGTCTATTTACAGTTGTGTGGAGTCTTCTATTAAACTCCTCTGAAATCTCTACTTAAGTCCAGTAATTTATTGGAATGTCTTTTTTTTCAGTCCAAGCAGTTGTATGTTAGCTAATATATGTAACCATTCATCATTTGCTCAAAATAACATATATGTCAGAAATATTTTTAACTTATAATTAATTGCAGAAAACTGACTTTTTGCTCCCCCCAAAAAATCATTAAAAATCAAATTGTATAGCTATAATGTTTAAATACTGAAAAACTCTCTCTACAGGAAGGTGCATTGCAATACGAATACTAAGAAAATCTTGTTTCTGATACTTAGAAGAAAAGCAGTGACTGCAATATACACATGCTTACAAACATCACTGTAACTGATATGAAAGACTCCTGTCTCCTAAAAGCACAAACTTTTAAATGGGCAAACATTTATATGGATTTTTAAGTCATATTACCACAAGAGAGGATATGTGATGTATACATCCATACTGCCAAGCTGATTCACTTTTGTTTTCATACCGGAACTCTACACTCCATCTCACACAAGCTGAGAACACAACAGCTGAAGCTGCAGTATGACATAAATGTGAGCATTGCCTCAGTGAGAAAAGGCACATGTGGAACAATGTGTGTCACAGCTCTTACTCTGCAGACTTACGGTCTACACTATAAGCATACGTCAGGCAAACACTTCATCTGAGAATTAAAGCTCACTTTCTAGCACAGCTAATAAGTACAATCTCAAGCTTAAAGTCTCGACATGAAAATTTCCAACAGACACTCACAATTACTTTAATAAGTAGAAAAACGTATGCTCTTGAAATCTATGGGTTTAGGGCTTTGTGTATAAAAAAGACTAGTTCATTGGAATCACTGAATAAAAAAAATAAACACCAGTAATTCTGAAGATACTGATTTTTTTTAAGTGCACTTAAACTGTTTTCTGGAGGACAATTCTTACAGAATCATGCTTTTTAAAAAGATTTATCATTTTATAAAATATTAACAAGCTATTAAGAGAGATTTTAACAAATGAAAAATACCTATTTATTGTAATGCAGTTCAGCAAGTCAGTAGGAAGATTTTAAATGATACAAGGTATTGGTCAGAGGTATTTCTACCAGCAGGCTTACAAACCAGCTGCAATGGAGGGCGAATGCTTGCATATAAGTTTTATCAGCACATGAATTAATTGCCAGCATACCTATAAAAAGGTCTCTGCAGAATACAAGCATAAAACAGAATACTCCTGAGTAGTGTTTATAATTATTTATAGTACATGCCATTTGTGTCCATAATAGGCTTACAACTACAACTCCTTTAGTACTCTCCCTTACATGTTTTAAGAAATTGCCTCTGTTAAAGCTGCATCTGTAAAACAGTTCTAAAGAAATGCCAGCCGGGTATGCCATCTTCTCTTCTCTGTTTGATTTCCCAGAGTAAGTTATCTGATTTGAAATGTTGCTAACTGAAAAATTCCAAAAACAATACTTTCCTTAGTCTTTGTAGACATAACAAAAATAAAAAGATACCATATAATTACAGAAAATGAATATAATTAATTTAATTGCTTGGTGTGTGCAGCCAGAATTTTCAAAATTAGAAATCACAAAGAACAGAAAGAAAGTGAGGATTAGATGGGAGAGAACTGTTAGATTTTACAACTCAGAAATGCAGGAATTATTTTCCAAGTTGCATTAAGTCAGTGGGTCCAAGTCTATTACAACATTTATTGTGGCTCTGGTCCAGACCGAATTCAATGAGAATCCTTCCATTGACTTCAATGCGCTTCAGATCAGCAAATATGTTGTCATGTCTTACATCATTTTTGTCACCTGGGAATAATAGAGTCATTGAGACTAGTCTGCCTCAAGTTCCAGAAGTCTTTAATCGACTGTTTCTTTACAGCACCATTCTCACATTTATCTTCTTAATAGCAATTAGCTCTGCTGAAAATGCAGGATGGAATGTATGTAATTAACATAACTTGTCAAATTGAATGATGAAGATAAGCTATACTGCAAATAATGTCTGTTAAAAATATATACACCTTTTAAGTGGACTTGAAAGTTATAATTGACAGGAAAACCTCCATTCAGTCTAAAATATGTGGTTGAGCTTACAGCAAGCACTGTATAATTAAAGAAAGATTATTGAAATTATTGTGTTGTCAAAGCTGTCATCTCCCCCTTCCTCAAGTAGGAACAAGACTAACATCTGTTATAGTAGCTCCAGCAATCAGAAAGTCATCAGAAGACTCTGTCTGACCTGACTACTCTCACAATTCAGCAGAGCCTCTTGAGGAAAAATTAGTGCACTTATCTTTTACTTTTTTTTTTTTTTTTTTTTTTTTTGGCTGCGGGAGGAAGCAGGAAAGGAGAATTTCTATGATTAGAAAAGCACTTCTGCTTCTAAAGACTTAACTTAGAGGAAGAAGAAATTAATAAACAATCATTAAAAACGAATCTGACTAGCTAAATCTGCTTGTAAAGAAATAACGATGAACAGCATAGAGCCTACCAAAGTCTTACTGCATCAGCTGTTTATGTCAAAAAAAATTATCCTACCTGAACAGCAATTTCACTTTATATGTAAAGGTCAATTTTTTCAAGAAAAAAAAAATCGGGTATTATTTTGAAACCCACAGGACATCATTTCCAGAGAAAACACTGTCCTTATTCCCTTATGATGATAACGTTGGCACATTTGAAAAGGAAGCCAACAGTGTTCAGCTGCCAATGCTGAGGTTTCTCAGACTAATGGAAAAGCACTGATGTTAGATTTGAAGCTAAGAATTTTGATGGACTCACACCAACCAGACTGCTAAGTCTCCTGTGCATGCTGATCACTTTTTTCTTAATGACTGATTAAAAAAACATTTCTTCTAAATACATTAATTTTATAGCAGTGCCTACTTCAAGGCACCATAAAACTTGAATAATCAGCTAGTACTCAACGAAGCATTTAGTACTAAAGCACACTGTGCTGCTCCTTCTGTTTCTGAACTACAATGATAGGACTAACAATGTATTCACACATGGTGCTGCATCCTCAAATTTGTTTGGTATCAAAAACATTTCTGTAAATAATGTTGATAAAAAAATGACCACTAAAAGTACATAACTTAAACTATTTTATCAAAGGCAAAATGAATAGTATCTTCCTAAAGAGACTAGCATAGTTCTTGTACTCATCTATCTACTGCAAAGGTTTTGATGGTGATTTTTAAGTTTTCTTCCATTAATAGTTTGAAGCAATTACCAATTTTTTCCATCATTAACACTCCTACCCCATTACACGGATAATTGCTTTCCCTCTCATATTGTCTATCTAACTAAGCCAAGTTAAATGAACAGAAATCATTTAAAAGTTATTTTCTGTTCTGTCTTAGACATGAAGAAGGATTTGAACACTTTAAAATTTGCACACTTCATCCAACTGTATCAGTTAATCTCAAAAATAAAATTCTACACTCCATTTATTTATTTCAGATTTTTCACTCAAATGCCATGGTTGGGCTATTAATGTTCCCTCCTCAGTGATGCTCATTTGAACATACACAAGACTAGAAGCATAAAAGGGTGCAATTAAAGTGAAAGAAAATTTGCGTCAGCAGGTAAATATATGATGAAATATAAACTTCCTCCGTATTGAAAATATTTGCTCACTTATATATGTCAGTTTCTGAAATGACAGTGATGCAATAACTGTACGGCTGAACTGGAGAAGAATAAAGTTCAGTAGATTCAGATAAATTTACTTTTTAATTAATAAATATTATTTCTTGTTATGACTGTCAGCTGCCTGAAAAATGTGATCTGTAAGGAATACTATCCGCATACATTTAAAACAATTGGTACTATTTTTGTGGAGTTTTTTCACAGTTTGAAAAAAAAAATGCAAAGAAAGATGAGAGAGGCAAGGCAATGCTGAACATAATAAAGACTTTTTAACAAGGCATCTTGCCTCAAGGATATGTTGCACTCTACGTGTTCCACCACAATTTGTTGGTAGGGAGGAAAATGTGGAAAACTGTGTAGTAAGGGACAGGTGAAAGAAGAAAGAGACAAAAAAAAAAAATTTTGTCTTGCAAACTATCATATCACCAAGTCAGAAATTTTCTCTCCTTGGACCCTCTTTCTATAAATCTCAGCATCGCTATAGAGACAGCAGAATTACACTAACCTTGTATCTGCTTTCAAGATAAACAGGTTACCTGGTTATACCATATTCTGTGCCATATTTTAAAGATTTCTGCTTTATGAAGGAAAATACAGTAAATTCTGTGGTCTGTAGATTTATTTTATCTTGAAAATAATTCTGCTACCATACCCTAGCATAAAACACACATTTTGTGAATATTAGAGACCAATTTTCAGAGAATCTCACTGATCTAGATCTGACATTTCTGGTGCAGTTATAGGAGAACAACAGACTAACTAGCAGTGTAGGTATAACAGTGGGAGTCAGGTCAGAAACTGCCAGCCATGCTATACTTCCACCCGTCACAAACGTTAACACCACATGTTGATGTGTTAGAACAGGTCCCGAGGAGGGCAACAAAGATGATCAGAGGGCTGGAGCGCCTCTCCTGGGAAGACAGGCTGAGGGAACTGGGGATGTTCAGCCTGGAGAAGGGACAACTCTGGGGTGACCTCATTGCAACTTTTCAGTACCTAAAGGGGGCTTATTAAAAAGATGGAGAGCAACTCCAAGGGATGGTGACATCCCTGCCCATGGCAAGGGGTTGGAACTAGGTGATCTTTAAGGTTCTTTCCAACCCAAGCCATTCAGTGATTCCACGACCACATCTGAGGTCTGATGATGTGGCCTAAATATTAAGGGCAAGCTCTATCCTTTTAAGTATTTGCAGCTGTATTTCTGCAAAATATGATTTCTGGAGAATAAACATCAGCAGTTGCAATTGTTCAGACATATTACTTGTGGCAAGACAGCATATGCTAGGCATAGAAGAGTGCTATAAATGTCCTGCCAGCTTCACCCACAGACACTCACTTTAGAGTTCCCATCTGCAGAATTGTAAACACAAGTCTAACTTTGTTTTCTCTGAAACTGAACTCTGACAAAACTACCTACATTAGAAAGGAGAACTGGGCTGAAATTAAGCTCAAATATGTATTGATTTATTCTACCCTCTAGACAGCTGGCCCCTCAAAAAACGGTATTTATCAAAACAGACTGTCATCAGAAAGATGCGTGAGTAGCCATTAAAGTGTCACTCAAGTGACAGCATGACCACTTGGAGCATGGCCTATTTGTCATTAGTAAGCTGAGCTTGATTACTAGCTTTACTAAATGCTTTGTCAAGTATTCTGTCCATAATGTCAAATGTTTTCTTACACAGTGTAGGCAGGACAGAAGGGATGGCCTGGATAACTTCATTTCCATCTAGTACTGCAGAGGGAAAACAACCACATCACTTGGAATTAATTACTTTTACAACCTACTTTTTCTTGCTCATACATCTGAGGATTAATAAGAGCAATAATATACCAGAAAGAAATCTGTCAAGAAAATAATAACATCTCTCACATTCTGGAGGCAATGGGAGTTCAGTTCAGCTGTGAGCTCCATTCTAGACAATTGCCTACTAGATGTTGTCTCAAGATGCATTCATTTTGCAACCATGCTCTTTTTATTTGCTAAAGCAAAAGGGATCGTAAGATCACTATTTTTAAAGAGACCAACTTTATTTGCCACTAATGTGGCTGAATGGAAGAAATAAAGATTGTTTGCGTGTATGCTTGTGTGGGTGGGGTATCCATGCAACCTACTCAGCTGCTCCAGGGCCACAGCTGCAGCTGGCTGGTCAATACACACACACACACTTTCAACAGTATCATACAGGGCCTGTCTTGAGCTTAGGCTGCCTATTTCTCTATCTCACCATATACACAGCAGAGTTTGGTGCCTCTCTACTACATCAGTGCCCTGAATTGCACAGTGAGAAGTCATGGTGCCAGCAAAAGAGCAGAGAGGAGATACTCACATATTATGCATCAAATATATGCTGTAAGAGCAACAGAAACAACAAAAGTAGTAGACTGCACAAGGCATCTACCACAAACCCCACAATCTGCCTCACCTTCCATGAGACAGAAGCCAGCTACATCCGACTTGAATGGGGTAGCCCACTTAACACAGTCACCATGGCCAAGTGAGGATAGCTTTCCTTTCTCACAGCCCAAGCACACGCTTTTGCCTGGAAGTGGCTGCACAGAGATGTCCTTTGCTCCCCTTCCAACATTTAAATAGACAGGGACACCATGTTGGCATATACACTCTGGTGCTACACCAGCAATAGAAACAAGCAATCAATGTATGTAATAGGTGTCTTAGATTTCTATATAATATTTCTAGATTTTGTATATAATAGGTGTCTTAGATTTCTTATTAGTTACCTTGAGGCAATTTCCTGATCAGCATGTAGACCTTCTGCTCTTCGGAAGAACTTCCACTAATTAAAATTGAAGCATATAGTACAATTGGGCTTGCCCTATTAGGACTGTGTGTATCTTTGGTAGTTGTTTATATATTGAAAGTCTTCCTCTGTATTATTTTTAAGGTGACCTCAAAAGATTCTGTAGTGATCTTAATGTCTTAAATCTGCCACTTCATTTCTCTTTAAAGTAAAAGTATGGGAGGTAAGTGATGAGTTTATATTGTTGCTTAAAATGTTACATCGTGAAGCATTCATATTAATTTTAAATCAAAATATATTCCTTATGTAGTTAAAGGTCAGTCTTAACCGAAGCTATTGTATCAGAAAGAAAGCCATTAAGGTATTTAACACTTAGTTTCTCCTAGTTCAGAAATGCTTTCTCTTTCCTATTTTTAAAATTATTTTTAAAAAATGACTATGACTAACATATTCTCTAAAAATGAAAGAAGACAAAACAAGGCTACAGAAAATAATGGAATTCTTGTTATTACCTTAACATTTTTTTACAGTGTACTATAACAATACAGTAAAAAACCTTCACTTGGATTTTATGTTTCTTAATTCATTTTCTTAATTCACTTTCTTACATCTGAAGATAACAGATTGTAAAAGATTAGTA
This sequence comes from Oxyura jamaicensis, assembly GCF_011077185.1. Taxonomy (NCBI): domain Eukaryota; kingdom Metazoa; phylum Chordata; class Aves; order Anseriformes; family Anatidae; genus Oxyura; species Oxyura jamaicensis. Next base: position 92,982,037 of record NC_048895.1, on the reverse strand, counting down.
CATCTCACAGTTACTTGGGACAGAAAAAGAGTTAAAAAATAAAGCCAAGGGAGGGATTACATGTGTTCTTTACTTAAACCAGCAAAATGGAAAGAAAGACTTTTTGGAATGATTGTCTTGTGCTTTGTCATTTACTTAGAATGTATTTAGGAGTTTTTGGTGAATATATAAAAAATCTAAAGGAAAGATCTTGACAATATTTCATCTGAGAGTGTTGCCTCCACCTTGTAGCTAGCGAAACTCTACCGGATTTCAGAATTATATAACACATTGCCTCTCTTGAGGTTACATCCAGCAAAAAGTTTGTGAATGTATGTAACTGCATCTTGTTATCTTACAATTCAAAATGTAACACAAACTGTAACACATCTTAAAGGCAGTGGTTCAACAGCTGAGCACTATTTACTGCTCTTGGCCTACAAAATGATCACTCATGGTTTCCAAGTAGCTGGCTCACTCTCAGCACTGAAAACCTTCAGCTATTTCTTCAGATGTCATAGCTCCTCTGCTTCAAGCAAAAACTGGAGGCCTTAAAGAGATAAAGAAACCAGGAGGACACAGACTACGTATCACATAAAAATAGGAGGAAAAAATGAGCTGCCCAAACAACAGCAGAGAAAAAAAAAATCTCAGGAAACAAGCAAAACAAAAAAGCAGCAACATACTCCTCAAGTAAGCCAGAAGACCTGAGATTTAAATAACATGGACAATTAACAAGATGCAAGAAAGTAAATGATTGAACAGGGGGACTTGGGGGGGGAGGGGGGGGGTAGAAAGGGAAAAAAATAAACGTAAGTACAATCAACTAGTATATAAAAGAACATATTCCACGTTGCAAAAGCAAGAGTTAAAGACACCCAGAATATTTCTTCATGTAAGTAACCACCAGTATTTAGCCAAACCATCTTATCAATGGAAAAACATCAGTAATGAGACTTTATACTATCTGCAAATATTGGTGTATAACAGTAGCATACTTAAAAATATTTTCTTTTAACAAATCTTGCACTTTAAAAGCTTATTTCTTTTACTAAGCCCAAATGTAAAGATAAACACCAGAAAATAAATATTCTTTTACAAAAAAAATGACACAGTAACCAATTCAAATCAAAATGGGTGGAACATAAAGTACAATTTCCATTAACTAAAAAAATAAATGGAAATAAAAGACAGTATCTAAAAATATGCCAACAACTGAAACACTTACGGGCTCTCCGCGATGTCCTTCTTGTCCTGGAGATCCAGGCTGTCCAACCTCCCCCTTTAAAATGAAAAAGATTGTTAAATACCATATTCACAACGGGCTTTCTTTTGCATAAAAAACTAATGATTTTAAACAGTAAATTACAATTTTTATTATAAGTAAAATGTAAAGCAAGCTCAAAGCTTCAGCAAATAAATGTCTCAAACAATTTCAAACACACAATACGTGTTCTCAATCCAGAATTCTCCCATGCTGTGTCCAACAGTTGTTAAACAGTTTGCAAAAAGAGATGAGAGAGAATTGTCTTTTGAAATTTGAGAAGAGCAGTTACTCGTTCAAGAAGGTCATTTAACAATAATAAACTGTTATTGCCTAATTGCAAATACAATTATTAGTCTCAAAACAATTTCAAAGCACTTCAGGACTACAGTAGTACCACATACAATCAAATCTTTATGTTCTTACTCAAAATACGTATGATCCCCTATAAATATTCTGAAAATTGGAAAAACAATTCCAAAAATAAAAGTATATAAAACAAATGCACAGATCAATTATATATAAAAATAATCTAGTAATAATTGATGTTGAATTACAAAGATATGGTCTTGAAGTCACATTGGATAGCATCTGAGTTGCAAGCCATGCTTTTTTTTCTAAATTCTTTCCCAGAATTAATATTGTAAAACAAAAAGAAAGCTCTAGCAGAAATTTCCTTCAAAGACAGCCTGTTTGTTACTGCTCTGAGTTTGATTATGGACCCAGAATGAAGCAATGTTTTATAGCAAGCAGATGCTGAAGTCAAACTGACAAGATGTTTGAATGAAGAACATAACTTCTGTTAACTATTATATTCTAAAACAAATAAAAACTAATGAGTTGTCATATTTTTGTACTACAGTAATTAGATCAAGAAAATAATCAAGAAAATGTCTTTTAGTTTAAACGTATACAGGTTCATGTAACTAATATACTGAATAATCTCTACATTGTTCAGAAGCATAAAAACATATCAATATACTCTCAAAATTCATGCTTTATCTACATAATATTCCACTCTAAAAGTTGTTAAAGTGTGTGACAGTTAAAATTTTATGTTAAACAACTGCAACTATTACCTTTCCATGTTATCAAACACCAGAGAGGAAAACATCTAATTGTTTTTTCTATTTCCCATAATAACAGACAAGGACTTTCTCCACCAGCTGAGCAGAGATATGTGCACATATATAGTGAAAATAAGGGAGAATTCATTGGAAATAAAGACATGAATTCCTATCACAACCAGCAAAAGTATAGTCAAGACAATTGACAGCCTTGATTCAGCTGATCAGTCACCAAGAGCTCTATTTCATTGACCACACATGGACATTCAGTCATATTTGAGATACCCAAGCTTGTCTTGTATAGACATCCTGAAAGGCATTGGCTTTCCATAGGATTTAAGTCATATCTGTCGGCTCCCTTACGATGCTTTGGACACTCTAACACATCTCAAATAGCACTAGATGCTTTTATGTAGGCTACTAAGCTGGTACCTACAAGTCTTCCTTCTTTGAGCTGAAATGCTCACCAGGCTCCACTGGCATAACTGATTAGGCCTCCAATGGCTTTAGTGAAAACACAGTATGTTCATAGACCCAAATTTAGCTAAGTGTTTTAAGAACAGCGGTTAAATTGTCTTTGGGTGATATATTTGCCACTGTGATAGTCATACTGTTGTAGATATACACTAATAATGACAATTTGTATGCAAGTATAAATGGGATTTGAAGACTAAAATGAAATGAATGCAGTTTACGTACTGTAAATTTGAAATTTTATATGTACATTTTAAAGGCTGTTATTTTAGATATGATCTCCCAGCAAATTTTTGAATTGCTGGATGCTTAGTTGTACATTGAGGTTGGGCAACTTTTAGACCAACAGTGCTGTACTGTATACAAGTAATAATTTGGAACTGACTCCCCTCTTTAACTTCAAATTAAGACACCTACATGTGTTTTTCTACCAGAATACATTAGGCACCTACAATCTCATTACAGTCAAGAAGGGCTAGATTTAGTCACCTGGTGTCATCTGAGGTGCTGTAAGGCAGCCAAGGCTTCCACCTCAGACTGGCAGCTACCACCTACAGAAGACCTACATCCTCCTGAAATGGCACTTACAGGTCACCTGGGATATTCAAAAGCAACAGACACCACTGCTAACTTGTGAGTGGTCTCAGCAGTTCACAGTCAGCAGCTGAATCACTCTAAACGATCAATTAGAGCTTGATTCAGTTGTCAACATATAGGCAAAGTAGAGCCATTTCCTGCTGCAAATAAGGGTGAAATTTTTTTCACCATGAAGACAGTTCATGATGAAACAATCTGCCCAAGGTAGTTGTGTTTTCTCCATCCTTGGCTGAGGATGGAGATGCCCCAAGAATAAGCAAACCTCTGATTATCACTAATACACTCTCAAAACTACTGCCCCAGTTCACAAGCCAACTGAAATCAATGAAGTCTGCCCAGTCACTGCAGTAAACTTTGGCATTTCCAGAAACATGTATTGTTTCAATTCCCAGTTATTCTCCACAGAATAAACTGTATACATTTGGACAAATAGGAATGCTATTTAAAACTTCATCAAGATATATATGAATATGTATTTGTATTTACCTTGAGACCAGGAATTCCTGGTAATCCATCTTTCCCACTTCTGCCAGGGTCTCCCTGTGGCAACAGTTAACAGTCATCAGTAAGTAAATTAACAAACAGAAGTTAAAGGTAAATTGTCTTGGCACAACTTACAGATCGCCCAGGCATTCCTGGAAACCCGGTATCACCTTTCTCTCCCTTGGAGCCCTGAGAAATACAACAAGTGAGAATTAAGTAGCACTAAATGCCTATGTTAAAAAATCAGCATATTTAATTAGCATATTCATATACATTATTTTTTATGTTGAAAAATTTTGGAAGATGTTTTTCTTCCTTAAAACAAACAGTAATTGATTAATAATTATGACCTGTTACAAGTGCAAATATGCTGTAAAAGCCTTTGCAATATTATTATTACATAACAACCATATTAAAGGCATGGGCATATTTGCAAAAATATTTATTTAAAGGTATTTGGTGTTATATTAAAATGTATTACATAAATACATTGACAGAAGTATGAAAAGGGTTCTCAAGATATCTAAATAAGCAGACCGCGAGTCTAATATTACTAGACAAAAGTTTATCTTCAGTGGAAGTATTTCTGAATTAATTAACTCTGAATTTACAGAATTAAATTCTGTATTCTTGTAAGACATGAATGATACTGTATTGGTGTCCAGGAGTTCGTAGCGGGGAGCTGCAGAGCAGCATTTGTGAAGAGGAGCTGGGGCTGCCCCATGCAGGACATGGCTGATTCCAACAGCCCCACCACAGGGCACAGCTGAGCCCAGCAGCCAAAGTGGTGGTGCCTCTTGCAAATGTATTTAAGAATGGGTAAAAATGCTGCACAGAAGTGAGGAAAAAAAACCTGCAGACATAAAGGCCAGTGAAGAGGAAGGGGAGGAAATGCTCTAGGCACCAGAGCAAAGATTACCCTGCAGCCCATGGTGAGGGCCATGGCACAGCAGGTATATGCACTACAGCCATGGAGGACCCCATCCAGAGAAGGTGGAGTTTCCCAACATGAACAGCAGTCTGTTGAGAACCCCTCTGGAACAGGGGAAAAGTGTGGGGAGGAAGGAGTGTGACACAGGAACTGACCACAAGCCCTCATTCACCACCACCCTTGTGCTGCAAATGGAGGTGGGGAAGGAGTTGGAGGGATTGGCAATGAAGGAATGAAGGTGAGCCTAAGAAAAAGGGTGATGAGGGAAAGGTGGTTTTTTGTCTCTGTTTCTCACTGTCCAAACCTATTTTAACTGGCAATAAAATAAATTAATTTTCCCCACGTTGAGTCTGTTTTGCCTATGAAAGTTACTGCTAGGTGATTTTCCTGTTTTTATCTTGACCTAAAAGCCTTTTCATCTTATTTTCTTACTCAGTGTTGTTGAGGAAGAGTAACAGACCAGCTGAGGGGTGCATCTAGCAGCCCGCCATGGTAATTCCACCACAAATATCAACAATGCTGTTGTTTTAATTTATATTTATATAATTTAATTTATAATTTTACTTGCCTTTTTTCCATATATTCCTGGAACTCCTTGATCTCCTTTAGGACCCTTTTCTCCCTAGACAAAATGAATGTGTATAAGTTAATTTTTTAAAATAGAAGTAGTTACAAACAGATACATACACAAAGAAACATAGATAACAGACATAAAATGAAGGAGGGAAAGAGCTCCTTCTGATATAAAGAAAGAAAACTATCAAGACAGTGAATGCAAATCTTGAATTTTCCAAGCTTTCCTAGAGGAGCCCAGACTGTCCAACACCACTGGTGAGACAATCCTCAGACAGCAGGCTTAGTGCTTCTGCTTTCAATGGAAGCTGAGCAGAAGGCGCTTTGAGTTTCTGGTCATTTTGTATAGGTAGTTAACTAAGAGAAAATTCAGCTCTTTGAAAATTCCTGTACTCTTTGTGGAGATCTTATCTGAAAAGTCTGAACCACAAATTTGGAAAAACTAAGAAGTAAAAACTAACATAGAACAGCAAAACTATGTTTGATGATGTTGTGGAGAACATACATGTGGAAAAATAAGCTCTGGTCAGATCAAAACTACCCTTCAAAATACTGCCTCTCAAAACAAAAAACTTCAAGAAAATTAAATAATTACTTTTAAGTTCCTGGTATATTATTTGTGATGTAGAAGAGTACTATTAAAATCGAAGTTCAAAGTAATTCATGTAAAATCCAACAGAACAGAACAAAAATGGAAAAAAAAGTCAGTTTCCATTGATTGATGCATAATTAATCAATGCCTACAGCACATATCACCCTTTGATTCCAACATTTAATCTATTCATTTTATGTATTTCATTAAATACATCAGTATTGTATATATAAACATTCATTTTTTAAAAACTAAACTACAGAAGGAGTGGAGATATATGAACATTGGAACAAGTATTTAATTTCAACCTTTGGTGCAGGCATGCCATGTAATCCAGGAAAACCAGGTAGTCCACGGTCACCCTAAAAGAATAAATGTATTTGAAATCCTTGAATAAATGTATTTGAAATCCTTATGTCCAAAATAATAGTAATATATACTATAATAGCACTCGTAATCTAAACAATCAACAAATAGAGGAAAAGTTATATATCACGATATCTACTGCATAATATTGGTATGCTGACTGATTAGTTTGTTGGTCTTTAGACAAGATTTAAGGCAGAAAATAAAAATTAACCATTCACTAAACTTTTTAAAATGAATTTTACTGTAATCTCTCAATTAGGGCTGCTGAGTTCCAAAGCAGCAACTTAGCTCTTTGACAAGTGGATAAAAAAAAATTTGAACAGAGCTTTGAATACCACTGTAGGAACTGTTACAATTCTACCATCCACTCTTAATTCCTGAAGAGTAAGGAAATTCCTAATTCTGGGATGGCTCTGCTCCTATCTCTTAATTGAAAATATCAAATTCCTGCTGACATTATCAAATTTCTCACCAGCTTACTCCAGTTGAGTAATGTATTCGATAATAAGCTATTAAGTACTTTAGTGTAAAAAAAAAAATCGATAAAACATTGGCACTTTGATAAATGAATTCTCATTTTAATTAAAGAAAGAATGCACTTTGCTAGAAGCATTTGCAAGTGAAAACACGAGCCAAAATAACAGTTTTATCTATTGTCCTCTGCTGTCAAATGTCAGGAGTTCCCAAACTTTTGGTATTGATACTAAGAATATTTATCTGACAATTTATCTGCATGTTCTATTGAACTATTACAACAAAAGGCTTAATTCTAACTTGGCACAACCTAACTTGAAACAATAAAAACAAAATAAGTTCCTTATCTCAGTAGACTGGACCTAATTCTCTCAGGACAGAGCCAATCACCCAATTGTTTTTGAACAATAACAGTGTTCTCTCTCTGTTAATATCGAACTTTATATGGAGCAATATATTTCAATTTCTTTAATGTATTTCAGTCACAAGAGAGGAATAATAAATTATGCTCAGTTTGTTATTTTATATAATATTTCAAGTTTGGAGCCAAAATACCAAAAATATGGTGGCATTTATCAAAACCATCCATGTCTACAGGGATTTGTAGAGGTCTGTCACATTCACAGAAGACACGGATAAGACCACAGGAATGACATGATTAATGCAATCAAAGTATCTCCCAACAAGTAAGTATTGAAAGAAGGCAACTGAAATGGAATGCTGTTCAAAAAAATCAGTAAAACTTATAAAATAAGCCTTTCATGTATCCATTGCTTCATATTGCAAATGAATGGAGCTCCAGTTTATGCTCAGAAGTGGTGATCCAATTATTAGATAAAATAATATACTTGGCAATGGATGTAGTTTTAAATTAGTTGCTGTAGAAACTTCACAAGTAAAGGGATGAAATTAAGAGATGAAAATTTGGGCTGAATCATCGGGAAAAAAAAACTAATGGCAAGACCTACTTTACAGTGGAAGAAGTTTTCTAAAACGGTGGTGGAAGCCCTATTTCTTGGCACATTTTAAACAGGGCTGGACAGAGCATTAGGAAATATTCTATCTGTCAGAACCCTGCACTGCCAGGAGAATATTGTTTATTGTCAGCAGTACATTTCTTTCTGCATATGGCCCAATACTGACTGATCAATTAGATTAACGTAGGATTGCTGAAGCAACAGAATACATAAGTACATTTTTCAGCTTTAATAATGCATTTGAGAATTCTGCTGAACAGTTATGTATTCAAGGATTTTTAGGATGCTTTTAGGATTGGGAACATTAGAAGAAGGAAATTCTTCAGTAAAATCTGTTTGGAAAACAAGATTTAATTTTACAAAAAAAAAAAAAAAAAAAAAAAAAAAACTTTAAGTTTAAAAGTTTGAAGTTTAAACTAACCAAAAAGAAAATAAGTTTGTATCACAATGAACTTAAAACTTTTCTAAACAAATTTCCTATAGGGCAAAAACTGTGACAGAAGGTTGGACACAAATATTCACATATGAAGGAGAGTTGCCAATAGCCAGAGGTTGGTTTACTCGTGCATATGGGAGATCCAGATTCAAGTTTATCCTGATGACCAGAAGGGACTTATATATAAGCTTCCACATCTGTCTGCAGTTCCAAGCTACTGGCTACACCTCAGCTAGAATTTTTCCACAAAAAGTTTTGGTTTCAATTAGTCAGTGTTCTCTGATTAAAAAGTGCCACACGAAAATTCTTATCTAGATCATCTGGATGCTCACTTAAAGAGAAAAAGGGTGAAAAGAGACAAAAAGAAACCATTCGGACAGATGTTTGTATCATGCTTCTAGGTACACATATTTAGATATGGTTTCTAAATATAAAATAATCAGTGTAATAAAGGTATTACTAGCAGTGCTAATAGCCATACAAATTTTATTAAATAAAGTAGACCAGATTCAGAATTGAGGTAACGTTTTAAATTTTGGATTCTCATTACCTTAGCCCCATCTTTCCCTGGCTCTCCCTTGATACCTGGTAAGCCACGTGGTCCCTACAAGAAGAAAAGAAAAAAACAAAAAACAGCTGAAATATTAACACACAGTGCTACATAATGAGACTCAGAAATGTAATGCAATGTGACCCAGGGAATTATCCGTGAATTGGCTGATCACAATATTTCGGTAACTGGATACCAAAGCAGAAACAACACAAAACGTATCCAGTGTGAGACTATGCCCCACTGTCATAACCCATGACTGGGGAACACCAAAACAATTATTTGCTCTAACTGAGGAGTATCCCAGGCAGACGCGATTGTCACACAGACTGTACAGATGTCCTCTTCTTTTCAAGTGTCCATGAGAAAGCCTTCACATATGCCATAGTGATGCTGGCTCTTGGCCCTGGTATGGTTTCAGATATTTAATTCAATAAATTAACATGTTCTCAACTACTCAGCCAGAATGGATCATGCTACATATAAAATACAACACTGGTTTGCAGTAACTCTCCCTGTCAGTGCTCCTGAACTTCTACTGTGAAGAAGAAAAAGAAGTCTCTTCAGTCAGTCTCAGCTTTATTTGAAATCTTTGTTTGGACACGTGAATTGTGGGTAATCACAGAATGGTTGAGGTTGGAAGGGACCCCTGGAGGACATCTGATCCAACCCCCCTGCTGAAACAGGGACACCTAATCCTCATGACATGGCTTAAGATGACTTTTGTTCATTCAAAGAAAAATAGATGGAACCACTGTTTGGCTTCTAGATCAGGATGAAAATGTCCACACCCCAGCTCCTGCTCCTACAGACCTTGACTAGCAATGCTTAGATCTGCAGTCTAATTGATAGCCTAACCACAATCCCAAGGCCATGTGAGTATCAAAGCAATTCACCCAAAGATTGCTCCTGACTTCATGTAACCCCTTAAGCCTTTTTCACTCTTCATACTGCAACTCTCATTGATAAACAATGAATACTGAGAGAGAGTTAGCAGCATTTAGAATCTCAGAACCATAGAATCATCTAGGTGAAAAAAGACCTTCAAGATCATCAAATCCAACTATCAGTCTGACCTACCAAGTCCTAACATTAAACCCTGTATCCTACTGCTTCATCCATACGTCTCTTAAACACCTCCAGGGATGGAGACTCCACCACTTCTCTGGACAGCCTGTTCCAATGCGTGACCAATTCAATACCCTTCTTGTAGCGATGGGCCCAAAACTGAACACAATATTCAAGGTGTGATCTCACCAGTGCTGCATACAAGGGGACAATCTCTTCCCTAGTCCTGCTGGTCACACTGTTTCTGACACAGGATGCCATGGGTCTTCTTGCCCACCTGGGCACACTGATGGTTCATGCTCAGCTGGCTGCCAACCAGCAACCCCCAGGTCCTTGCCTGCTGGGCACCTTCCAGACACTCTTCCCCAAGCCTGTAACACTGCAGGGGGTTGTTACGACCCAAGTGCAGGACTCGGCACTTAGCCTTGTTGAATGTCCTGTGACTGGACATGGTGCATCGATCCAGCCTATCCAGATCCCTCTGTAGAGACTTCCTGTCCTCAAGCAGATAATAATTTATCTCAGATTTCCAGACTGCAGGAATGAAATAGGAACTTACTTGGACTCCTGGAGTTCCTGGGATACCTGGAGTTCCTGCTGATCCTTGATATCCCTAAGGAAAAGGAATCAAGACTTGTGACTTTTCAAAAGTTATATTCACAAATTTTCAAACACCTACTTAAGGAAAACAAACAAACAAAAAAACAATCCCCCTAGTTACTGGAGAACTGTAATTGCAACTGTCATTTTAGATCACAAAAAATTCAGTAAGTGCTATCACAATCTTACTTTTGAGATTTAAGAAGTTTTCATATCTGCATCTGAAATTTGCAGCCTCCAAACTTTATGCTATGTGATTTTTTTCAGGCAATAAGGAAAATCCATTGTTTTAAAATTGTTACATGGGAATATAACAAACATATTGTTTTATTCACCATTGTTAAAAAAAAAAAAAAAGGAACAAATTAACCCACATAGGCAGACACTTTTTTTCATCTCTCTCTTCACAAAAGTAGGTGAAGAATGCCAGGACACTTAAAGGCTTATTTCTAGTTACAGGAAAAAGCTTTAACAAATAAGGCATGTTCTAATACATGATGCAGCTAGTTTTATAATATCTCTAAATAACCATAGAATGGTTTGTGTTGGAAAGGAACTTTAAAGATCATCTTGTCCAGCCCCCAAATAAAAATAAAAAATCCAGTAACAATAAAAATTCCATTTTCAATACTAAGCACTTAGCTATTAGCTTAAAGGTACATAACAATGTATACAAGTAAAAAAAAGCAGTCTGAATGACTGGGACTAGGAAAAGAAATACTAAATAATTCATGAGTTGGAAAGAGAATTTCAGGAATGCTTTACTAGAAATCAGCATTTGCAGAACCTTGACAGAACCCCAAATATATGCCTGAGGTGTACTGGTAGATTGCACTCAGTATGTACTGCAAGGATAGCCAGTTTTCTATGCAAAACTAACCAGTGCTTCAAATGAATGCTTTAACAGAGGCAAGTTAAGTAAAGAATGGGGAATTCTAGCTAATTCCATTAAGAACATGTCATTCCAATAGACAAAATGAGCTGCAAAGAGAGGGGGTTTTTGTTTGTTTTTGTTTCTGTGTGTGTGTTTTGAGAAAATATATTAAACGAGAAGATAAATTGTCCTATAAAATTCAGAGGCTGAGACCTTTCAACAGGCAGCCCAAACTAAATGGAAACATTATTTCATTTGATAAATCCCAGAAAACAGACTATCCAATTTCAACTACCCAGAATTTGATCCTGGTTTGACCTGAAAGAACTAATAATCCCGTTTCTAGTGAATGAGCTTCAGTTTTAAAAACCTAGGACAAAATGTAATGGCGGGACTCCCACACTGGTACAGAGGAGCTAATTGAATCTTTTCAATACAAGGAGGGCAACCTGTACATCTGATTTCTTCTTCAAATCAGTTAGAGCTGCCTGGAAATAATAATCAGAGCTAAAATTATTTCCTGGGTTAGATACAAGAGAGTACTTGCTGTGCCCTCTTCCCAAAAGATGTTTGAGCAAATGCCCAGAGAGCCAGCTGGTATTGGTTAGTATAGAAGTAAACAGAATTCTAGTCTCTGTCCTACATGGATTCTTTATCAAGCAATTCACTTTAAGTGCTCAAGGCAGTTCTAGCAAAATCAGCTTTAACTGTAAATGGTGTAGCATTCCAAGATTGCTTATAAGCCTCCTGGGTAGCTGAAACAATTCACCAAGCCAAAAATGCCTTTAAAAGTTCATCCTTTTATTTCTGCTCCAAAAAAAGCAAAAAGTTTGGATGACTTCCTGTAGGATATAGTCCTATATAAATAAAACTTTATTTCACATTCTAGATCTCTGAAATGCAATTTCCCTTCCTTCTTCTAACTGAGTAGGAGAAGAAATAGAGGAGGATAATTTCCTGGCTGAACTCAATTTCAAAATTAACGAGATGAATGGAGGATGGCAGAAGAGTTTTCAGCTTACAAAACCACATCTTTAGCTCAGAGCTAGATCTTGTAATGTGATCTCAGAGCAAATCAAGCATGTGTTCAGTGTGTTTGTTCAATTGAAAGCTGCAACAGAGAAGATTCAAAAGGAAATTCACAGAAAGATACAAAACTGAGAATCAGTATCTGATAAAAATAACCTAGCAATTGTTTGGACGAGTTAAAAACATCTTCTATAAATTATGGCAAACAACCTTCATAAAAACTGATTGTCTTTTTGCATTACTATTTCTTTTTCCAGTTATCAGAAAGAAGCAGTGTGTTCCTGTATCACTGACAATTTGCCTAGCTTCCTTTTGTTCCCTTTCATTAACCTAATTGCACACTTACTTGTCATTCACAAAACTCTGATTTAAAAACACGTATATTCTAAATGGCTAATGTAGTATGGATCATCAAAATATATGCTAAGACTTACATTTTTCTGCAGTAAAGTTGGATTAAACCTTCCTTCCTCACAAAGCTCTCAATAGAAGTATATATGTGACATACATACATATGCTCCAAGACCAGCTGTGCCATAGCTGACATTTTATGTTAGATGGTCTGAGGTGAAAGTTCACTTTTCATTTGACTGCAGAGATAGTTCAGGACTGCATACTCACTTTCCGATAAGGTGAAAACACTACATTTGCCACCAAATAGAATTCTTTTGGTCTGGGCTTGTTTTTCTCTCAAACTCCTCAGAAGTCCAAAAATGGTGTGGAAAGATATTATTGCTACCCCCAAACTTAACACTAAGTTCTGAATTCTGTGGTGTAAACATAGATACCTCCTGCCTTTTGATATTCCCTAGACACCTACACAGTGCTAGAAGAAAGAGGCACAAAACACTTGGAAGGCATTCACTCTTTTGAAGTAGCAGCTGCAAGCAAGACAGTCCTATGGCATGAGAACCCCATACCTCCTAGGGTATAGTAGTTAAAAATCTGTCTATTAATAGGGGAATTTAGACACCGAGTGTCCCTACACACTTGTAAACACTGAATGTACGTGTCCTAAACTGAATTCCACCTGTAATATTTCATCAATGCGGTGCAACAGCACTACTCCACAGCACTTTGTTTATATTCTCATTCATTATTTTTCATCAGTGCAACTGATCACATGAAATCTCCCTCTCAAGCTGTTGTGGATGGGAACAGAACTGATAAATTGCATGTGCCTGAAAACTTGTAAAGGTAAAATGATAAACAGCAAGATACCAAGATCCTTAGGTACCAGATGGCTGAGTATTAAAATAATAATAATAATAATAAAATAATAAAAAAGAATTTCATTTCAGTACTTAAATAACATGACAGCAATTTATAAATAATTCTAAGGGAAAAAGCTGAGCAGATTACTTAGGCCAAAGAACTTCTATAAAGGACACAGACAAATTTGCAATACTGACACTGTCAGTGAAATAAGAGTCTAGCCAGGGAAATCAAGGTGGCTTATTTGTAAGGGAAAAAATTGAGCTAGAAGAGCATATGACAAAATTAGTCATCAATTCCAAAGATGTTTTAGATGCAATAGCAGAGTAAATGTCTGAAGTACATCTTCAATGCACTTGCATGCCTAAGGACAGAAGTTTAGACCATATTTATGGGTGTATCACATTAGAAAAATAATAAAATAAAATCCTGATAAGGCAGTTCAATTTTCACTGTGCACTTCCTTACTGAAAAGCTTTTGGAGTTATGGAACAACATAAACGATGAAGGAATTACAACAGGACTACTTGGAAAAGACATGGAAGAAGTAAACAAGCTCCGTTTGGCTAGGAAATAACCAAGGATCCAACAAGGATCAAGTAATGGTCTAAAGATATTTAAGGACTGTAAACACTAAGTAAACAGAACTATTTAGGGTGATGTAACTAATCATAATGGAATTCATTTGTGAAAGAAAATTTTGACTTCATGTCCGGAAAACATCCCAGCGGAGAGGTCTGAAGACCCCCTGTGAAAGTCTCTTCACAGAAAATCTTTACTATTTTTAAAACAGGTATCTAAAGTGTTACAATAAAAGTTTTCAAACCCTATTTATTAAATAGATTACATGTTAAAGTAGAGAAAGTCCTACAGCTATTCAAACACATCCACGCCTACGCTCAAATTCGCAGTAATGGTATGACCTTATCCCTCATTGGCAATATCCCTTCAGCATCTAAAATCCTGTGAGGTTACAGAAATGTTAGAAATAACTTGATTTATTTGAATGAAATGTTTCATCCTTTCTTTTAGAAGTTGTCTATCATCTAAACTTTTTGCCTTAGATCCTTCTGCCTTCTTTTCTCAAGGAGCTAATTTCCTTTCCTCCATGTCCAACCTTTTCTTGAACACCCCCAGGGACGGTGACTCCATAATCTCCCCATGCAACCTGTTCCAATGCTTAATTACTTTTTCAGAGAATGAATTTCTCCTAATTTCCAGCCTGAACCTCCCCTGGCACAACTTGAGGCCATTCCCTCTAGTCCTATCACTAGTTATCTGCGAAAAGAGGCCGACCCCCAGCTCCCCACAACTTCCTTTCAGGTAGTTGCAGAGAGCAATAAGGTCTCCCCTGAGCCTCCTCTTCTCCAGACTAAACAACCCCAGTGCCCTCAGCCACTCCTCACAGGACTTGTGTTCCAGGCCCTTCACCAGCTTCATAGCCCTTCTCTGGACACACTCTGCTGTCCTTCTGGCAGCAAGAGGCCCAAAACTGAACACAGTACTCAAGGTGCAACCTCACCAGAGCAGAGTACAGGGCAACAGTCACCTCCGTGGTCCTGCTGGCTACGCTATTCCTGACCCAAGCCAGGATGCTGTTGGCCTTCTTGGCCCCCTGGGCACACTGACAGCTCATGTTCAGGCGAGCATCGATTAGCACCCCCACAGCCTTTTCCTCTGCACAGCTTTCAAGATGCTCTGCCCCAAGTCTGTAGCACTGCATGGGGTTGTTGTGGCCAAAGTACAGGACCTGGCACTTAGCCATGTTGAACCTCATCCCATTGGTTTCTGCCCATCTACCCAGCCTCTGCACAGCCTTCCTACCCTTGGCAGATCGACGCTTCCCACCAACTTGGTGTCGTCTCCAAACTTACTGAGGGTGCACTCAATTCCTTCACCCAAATCATCAATAAAGATATTAAAGAGGGTGGGCCCCAACACCGACCATTGGGGAACACCACCGGTGACCAATCACCAGCTGGATTTCACTCTGTTCACCACCATGCTCTGGGCCCAGCATCCAGCCAGTTTTTAACACACCAAAAAGAGTGCACTTGTCCAAGCCATGGACTGCCACCTTCTCCAGGAGAATACTGTGGGAGACCGTGTCAAAGACTTTGCTGAAGTCTAGGTAGACTACATCAACAGCCTTTCCCTCATCCACCAGGTGGGTCACCCAATCATAGAAGGAAATGAGGTTGGTCGGGCAGGACATGCCATTCATGAACCCATGGTGGCTGCACCTGATCCCCAGGTTGTCCCACACATGCCAGCTGGTCACCTATAGCAGATCTGCTTGGAGCTTGTGCCTTACTCCTTTTTTCAAGAACATCTTTATTTAGCATTAGAGCTCAGTAACTCATTGGTAACTCCGGAGAGCAAAACAAGTGTCATCTTGTCTCTCCTCCCTCTGTCACATAGCAGGGCTCCATAGCAGGACTCAAGTCCATCTGCTTCTGTGGTCTACCAGGACGGTCTCCACAGTGAAGCTCCTCTGTCTGCACATATCAAAATGTGAAAATGGAGGGTAGATCTAGCATTAGATCACAAAGGTAACTAAATGCAGCTTTTACTTTCCAACATAAATTTATTGGTGACTCTTGATCAAAGATGTCATTACATGAACATTATTATGGGAAACGAGTTTTCATTGCTTCATTCATTGTCTTTTTCATTTTGCTTTGCTTTTTCCTGTTCTTTCTCCATGTTATTACACTTCCTTCAACTGGCTACTCTGTCATCTGCAACAGCTTTCATTGCTCTGAGTCATTAGCAATATATTTTAAATGAGCATGATGTTGTGTGATAAATATCTGTATGGGTTCAAACACCATACAGAAGAAAAAATTCATCAAGACTATTAGAAACAACATCTTAAATTCCAACTTGGAAAGTTCCCAAGTTTTAGACTGCTGGAAAATGGGATGAAGTACTAAGCAAGTATAACTTCCTGCTTGCCTCTTAGGTGTTCATCCCTATCATCTGTGCTTGGCCACTGCTGAAAATAGTCAGATGTACTTTTGTCTGTACTAATGCACAGAGATGTTCGATGCATAGCTGTATGTAACACAAGGCAGCAGCAGGCAAAACCCTGATTTCAAAGTAGTAGGTGTCCATAAAGCCATTACATGGCTGTATTAGTCAGAATGGAGCAAGCTTATTTCCTCTAACAGTAACAAGGTCACAGTATTACTGAGAACAGCATTTTACAGCAGAATTATCAACTATGTTTGGGAAACTTTTCTGAGAAAAGTAGCTGCAGAGTTTGTATCAACTTAAATCCCTACATAAACCATCCAACAGCACAGGTAATCCTATGTATAGATGAAACTATTACCCATTTTTCTTCCAAGAGTTCTGTTGAAATAGTCGGCCATTATACTGAACTCATTGTAAAAGATTCAGTCTTCAGGTGATCACCACATATTATTGAACTCCACGTATTACGGCTGTAACAATGTTCTAGAGGTTTTTAAAAATAAATATTGGAATGATCAGAAGTTACTTATTATGTGATGATTTTGATACTGTATGAACTCTGTATCTAGATATATCAGTAAATTCAGTCTCACCAGATTATTTTTGAACTGCTTCTTGCTTACGGACACTGTAAATAAATGGTAAACAATTCCAAGCTTTCATGAATGAAACTAGATGAAATACTAGAAAATCCTCCAGATTTGTCAGCCGTGTGGTTCAAAGTTCAAAATTGACAGATAAGTGTATTTTTTCATTTCTTTCAGCAGACTGATAACCTATCACCTCTATTAACCACAAGTGATTGCTGCACATGCTCTGTTCATTTATTTTCCCTCTTAACTTGAGTTTTGCACCAGGATGTATAACATACTCTTTGGAATAAAAAATGGCTTTGTGACTGCAGTCAGACTGCTGAGCATTCTCAGGGCCAGCAAATACTCCAGCTGCTTCTTTCTGATGAATAATGTCCATTAAAATGAGTTCCAATTGAGATTAGAATACTATTTTTACACTCATGCTTATTTATCAATGCAATTTCTCTTGGCAACGCAAGTTAATGATTTCAGGTTGTGAATAACATTTTTAATTCAAACGTATTTTTATTACATATTAGGCTTCTCACTTCTTAGATTGATCTGTTCTATATGTATCAGAGTATGGAAAATAAACAGAGGTGGTGATTAAAGGGAAAAAAAAAAAAAAATCTCACACACACCAAGAGACTTTAGCCAAAACTATATATATAAAAAAAAGAATTATTGAAGTTGAGTCATGTTTATGTTCACTTCCCCCAAATATTACAGCAACAATTTTACTCAGTAATACCACGTGAACAATTATTTTCTGGTAATATTGCAGGAATTCATGGGAATTGTTCTGAATTTTTCCAGACTAAAACTAACTGTAAGTATTACAACAATTTAGCCAGCCCATGAAAAATAAACTAAATTTTCTTTGATGTTTGGCTTTAAAAATCAGTTACATATAGTAATATAAATGCATGCCTAAAACCTTTCTCAGGAAGAAACATTTTGTTGACCAGTTATACTGTTCCAAGAAAATGAATACCAGATAGGCAAACTGGAATAACTTTAGAGAAGAATATAAAAATGTGTTTGGGAACAAAAAAGATTGACTTTCCAGGAAAAGCTTTTCATGCAAAAGCCATTTGATTAAACAACACTGACTACGCAACCACCTGTAAGCCTATTGTGCTGTGTGAATTAAGAGCTCACTTTTCAGAGTTCTCTGAGGAGATTCACCTAAAAAGACTTATATGAGCAAAGTTACCTCAAACAAGGAAAATCTCTGACAGGACAGATAAACTATTAGTAGTATTAGCAAACAAAGCTAGTAATATTAGCAAATAAATAAATAAAACAGAGAAAAAGACAGAGGGAGAGATCTGGTTTTCTACACAGTGTATCTAAAGGGTCTTCTATCATTCATGGCTAAAAGCTAGCCTGGAAAGCACTCAAGAATGTACTGTAAGGAACAATAATGTACTGGCCAGAGCTGCAGATGATCTAATAGGCTTGCAATTATGTCCTTACAAAGAACAAGTGCAAAAAGCTACAGCTGATTTTTCTAAAAACTTAGTAAATTAATAAAGCTATAGGATTTAACTTTAAGCACTTCACATAACATGTTAACTTCAATACAGCAAAATGGTAAAAATTCTCCCATTAGCAGAGCTTTTAGCTTTTGTCTGAGATACTTTTGTTAATCTTTTCTATGTTCAGAGAATGCCCATCTATGCATGTTATGACTCACTTGCAGGAAAAAAAAAAAAAAAAAAAAAAAATCCTGCCAGATTACAACGTTACAGAAAGACTACAGCATCGATTTATTTCTCCTTTGTGATTCACACAGTTACAAATTTCAGTGCTTATGGGAAGATATATAGCACTGAATTGAAAACCAGTTAATAAAACTATGAAAAAATCCTAACATCTTGTTTCTAAAGCAATGCTGTTGGCATCTGACTGGACGTTTAAGAAATAAAATAAATCTATTTTTTAAAGGAGGGAATGGAAACTGACAGTTCCCTACCAACATCCAGACCATTCTGGCTTCACTAACACTTACACAATATCATTTTATGTTTCAAAACATCAGAGTTAGATGGATTAAAGACAGTTCTGCTATACTTATCCATATTGCAACTCTACTTCTAGCAGTCAGTATGGTCACACTGTGATGTACGAGCGTAACTCCCCATGTAACTCTGGGCTGATATAGTTTGTATACCTGTCTTTGTATGGGAGAAAAGTAATGTTCTTCAGAAACTGAAGCACTGACAATAATCAACTGAATAAAAAGGTTATTATGATGAGATCCTAACTACCCTGCTCAGTTTCCATCTGTTCCTATTTTAAAACCTGTATTTTCATGATTGTCTTGAGGATCTTTACTCATGGAACTATTGAAAAATTCATGTTCTCTCTGCACTCCCTAGACCATTAGGTCTACCATTCCCAGGTCTCAATATATGAAGTCAGATACTTTAAAATAGAAAAACTTTCAATTTTTAGAAGTAATTGCCATGTGAGGTTTTTTTGTTTGTTTTCAGTGGCTATTTTTTTTCCTCTCAAATTAACTATACTTCCAAAAGGAATCACCACAGCTAAGTCAACCATCTGCTGTTCCTAAGAAAAGGCCAAGATGTAACTAAGCAACAAAATAGGAGAAATTTGAACTTTTTATAATGTGGACCATGGAGCTTTCTCTTTGTAACTGGTAATATTCATTGCCCTTAAAACATACACACTTCTAAGTATCAATCTCACTCTTTCTGCCTTTAGCTGACATTGAAATGAAATGCATGACAAGAACTAAAAATTAACAAAAATAGAACCATGGTGTTTTTATTAAGCCATTGAAGTTGGCAGGTAGTGCCTCTTGAGACAAAACAGGTGCTGGAATTGAAAAGCAAGGCCCGATTTGGAAAGGACTTGGGTTTAGTTAAAATATTATAATCTTTCCACAGGACAGAACAATTACTAAAAAAGAGCTAAGTTGAAAGGTCCAATATAGCTATTTGTTGTCCTTCCCTAAAGCCTCTCTAGTCTGTCAAGCATGGACTAAAATGGCTCAGAATAATTTAACATCCCTTCTAAATCTCAACCAAAACCACAGACTATTACTCCACAAGCCCATCCATAAGACAATGTTTCTTTCATAATGATTTTGTCTGCTCATTTCATAAATGATTTTGTCTGCTTTTGTGTGCTCAGCCACTTACATTTTTTAATTCTGGGGGTAGGTTCTTTCTGTATTTTTTTTCTTGATAGCAGTTTGGACCCCTCCATAATTGTGTTTTCTGATTTCAAGACATGATGCTTACTTTCTCTTCTACTTCACCAGGGAGATTTCAAAATAACACTACAGCCTAGAGACCCAACCATAAAATTTAGTCCTCATGAATGAAATGCTACAATGAATTAATAATCTGTAGTTATGGGCATGCACTTTTCTTTTCCTACTTTTGGTACCCAAGTATCCAGCAGAGAAATTATCTTCTTTTTAGAAGTAAATTATAATGTCTTTTATCTTGATTTATTTTTTTAATGACTAAAGTACCTTCTAATGAATAGCAATCAACATCAGAGGCCACATTCTGAGAAAAGAAACATGACTGGTTGAGTCTCCCAGCTTTTAGCCTACCTTCTCTCAACACACCAGAGGCACATACACACTACTGCTTTGTAGATGCAGAAACTGCCAGCTGTTAACAGAATCTTGCTCAACAGAGCAGCTCAGCTGTCACTATCTGAGAGGCTTCCAACTAGATTCAAAGATGTAATATATTTTTCATGAAACCTTAGAGTATCTTTATTTATTTTTATATATTTTATTGCAATAAGAATGCTAATCATGAAGACGAGACTAGCCACTGTTAAATCCGGCATTTTTATTTTAAATAAATGTGTTATTCATCTATTTTCTTCCATTCCTTACTATCCATACTAATGGGATGAAAGTTTAAAAGTAAAAAAATAGGGCAAGGGAAAAATATGGGTATTTTTTTATGTGTGTTTTAACACATAATGTGTAGAACTGCAAAAGGTATTTTTACATTATATACATATATTTACATATTTTGATTGACTACTTCTGTAGGAGGCAGACTAAAAGAAATTAAATGAACCAATGTTAAACATGAGAAGCAATCTCTAAAACAAAATCAACAGGATTTTAGCTGCACTAAACTGTTTCTAATGCAAAAAATCTAAGCAGTAAAGTTTGAAGGTCAGGTGTTAACTGTTGCAAACTGATGCAAAGACCAACAAAGAACACTGAGACCCTGTTCTCTGCTTTATAACAGTCTCTACTTCATGCCATTGTATTTATATTTTAGCTTGAAACAATACTGTGATTCATAGAATTGTATTCATAGATTTGTTACATTCACAGTTTCAAAGAATGGAGACAAAAGCATCTAAATTTCAGAATCTGGTATTACTGGTACATGTCTTTTCTCCTGCTAGTTTTGCATTTGCAATATATGACTAAGTTTTTAGTACTCACAGGCTTACCATCTGGACCAGGCTGACCAGGATAACCATGATTCCCAGGCTGCCCAGGATCACCCTACAGAGAAGTAGTATGTTGACACAAACAAGACATGAAAAAGCATTTTAAAATTAGCAGAGAGCAACCTTAACACTAATACATCCCATAAAATAGTGGCTGCAAGCCCAGATACCTGTTATTGAGGAGTAATTCCTACTGCAAAAGGTAACTGATCTTGTAACCCCCTCCCTGGGATAGTTCTTTCTAACTTCTGGTTCAGGACTTGGAGAAGCAAGCCCACACTCACTATTACAGTGCAGGCTTGACCCATAACCTCATATGCCTTCAAGCTTTTCAACATTGCCAGCAACAGAAAAAAAAAAAAAAAAAAAAGAAAAAAAAAGTTTTCATCTAATCTCTATTAAAACCTTGTTATTCCAGCATTTCTACTATGAGGAAAACCCTTACCTGTACACCAAAGATTTGGCTGAGTCTACTTCTTAAAGCAAAAGCATGGAAAGGCAGGAGCCAAGATTAAAACCTTTTAAATAACAAACTCTTCTCCACATAATTACTGCTGTCTATAAATATATATATATATTTAGATTTCTTCTTATAAGGCCTTTGCAATTATTTTGATAACCTCTGTCATGACCATAGTAAGGGAAAAGAAAACAGTTTCTCAGGGACCAAGTTTATTGTAGGAGAGCAAAAGCGTATCTCCCTACTCAATATATCCTCTTAGTGTATTTCAGTCCTCTCTTTATTTTACTAACAGACTTGATCTTGACTTGATTTGGGCCCAGAAAAATACATTAAGACTTCAGCCATAAAAACATTTTATTTCTGTAGAAGTTTTAAGCATGCACAGTTTTCTTCAGCTTGATCCATCAACAGACCTTCAGGTCAGCTACCGCTGCAGAATTTTTATAAACAGGGAGAACATTAAGAGGGAAAAAGGAAATTAGTTTTCAGTGTGATTGTGAAAAAACACCTTTTCACAAATAAACCACAGAAATGTAATGCTCAACTAAATGGGAAAGGACATAGAACAATGTCTCAGAAAAACCACAGAGAGTAACAATTATCATTTTATTAATTAATACTAGGTTTTCTGGAGTTATTATTGTCTAAATTAAAGAGTCCATGTTTGAGATCTAAGAGAAGATAAATTGCTTTCAAATATACTTTCTAAACTATGAAATGTTATGTCCTTGACTATTTTAACTTAAAATATCTGTTATTTGTATTTGCGTTGAATTTATTTTTTGTATTTGTATTTTGTATTTGTATTCATTTTTAATTAAATTAATTTTATTGTGCTCCATTAAAATCACAAAAACATAAGTTTAAATTTATAAGCCTGTGAAGTCCAGTATTCAAACGTTGATATGTAGTGTAACTGAGATATCCCATAGATCTTAAACTGGCTGTCTTTTCACTATTTCTGCAGTCTTTTGGGTTAGGCACCATTTTGTCAACTGTATTATTAAGTTATCCTGTACTGCAATGCAATTGGAAGATTGCCTGTCACCTCAGTTCTGACATTTCATACTCTTTCATGCTTTACAGGATGTACGGATGATAAGTACTTCCTTCTATCACTTTTTTTTTAATATGCTAAAGAAAGAGGAAAGGGTAAAAAACACAAAAATTCTATTACATTAAAAAAATAATTGTCTTCATCACGTGGTTTCCAATTCCCTGATCAGAAACCTTTGCCATTATAGGAAAATGCCCTTTAACTGGAGGTAGCTGCAACAGACTGTTACCCCTTATGTGATGAGAGTATTTTCTTTCAATCATTTGCTTAATGAAAGATAAGCATTTCAGGGACTTCTTGTCTACCCTTTAAGGAAAGCTAGCGACTGGGAACAGCACTACTTAGCACAGTTATTGGGGAAGGTACTACAGCAAAATACTAGTGATCTGAGTCTGACACATTAGACATCTGAGACCCAAGTTCATTTTGCATTTTAATACTTCATCAATACTGATGAGAGGTGATAAAAATCAGAACTAAGGTGGAACTCTCCTTACGCTCCCACTAAGCATTTAGTCTATTCTTAAAGAAAGAAGAAAATTCTCCATTAAAGACTATCCTATTAGCAAACCATTTCATTCTCAATCGACAGTGCAAGATCATTTGCTGAAAATTGGCAAGAAAACACAATTCACAAGCATTTTCTTCGAAAGTAGAAGACATATTTGTGTTATGAGGAGCTACAGCACCCAAACCTGGCCTTGCAGATCCTAATCATTATATTCATCCACTGGAAACCAGAACTAGCAGAATTAGTCCCCTACTTTTTTAACCTGCTTGATTATGGATGGTCAATGTAAGAGTTCAAGAAATAAAATAAACGTATATACTCAAGAAGAAAGAATAGAAACTTACTTTGGGGCCTGGAGGTCCTTGTTTCCCTGGAGGGCATATGCAGGGGGCAGGTGTGGAGCCTACATCACTAGGGCCATTCATGCACTACCAAGAGTGAAACCAACCATCAAAACACATGCCAAAAGCATTGAACAAATGTATCATAACATTATAAGAGGCTGGTTTTCCTTAGGTTGCATAGGTCCTAGCTTTCACTCCTTTGTTCACCTGGAACTTTTGCTCACCTGAACACTGCCTTACAACTACTTTGCATGCATGAATTCACCATTTAACAAAGAAGAAAAATAAATAAAGTATTGAGTTGGTACCTGAAAGTCTATTTGCTCCTCCACAAATCTTTTGTCAAATAGCTTGGTAGTTTTCAATCTGGAAACATGCAAGTCTGTTCTCCTCAACTAACCAATATCCATTATTTGAAGTGTGAACAATTATTAAATGTAACTATTTCATAAAAGTTTTTTTTAAATTATTAATAAATAATAATTTATTTATAGAGCATAGTGACTACAACCAACTACATGTTATTGTGTAACAAGCCCAAAAAGAGCATGAAGCCCCTGTCTCCTACCTCATGGGCACATAAATGGTCTCTGAATGGAATTCTTTCTTACAGTCAAATGATTGTTTAAAATACAAATTACTCCGGAATATATCCCCGTTCCCTTTGCAATAGCATCCAGCCCTACAAGTAAGAGCAATTCAAATGAACTGGGGAAAAAAAAAAAAAAAATCAGGCCATTTATTGTATTAAATTTGGGCTTCTACAGAAAACTGATTTTGAATTTGCCATTGACTAGAGCTCAATTAATGGAAATCCAGCATTTTAAGCTTAGCAAACCTCTTTCCATTTTTCAAAACAAAGAGTATATTCCCTAGAATAGTAAGTTATATAAAGTCATATACTACCTTAAACTGAGTTTGAGCAGTTTAGGATTGAGCCTACCTCTCCATTCTGAAACAAGAAGAAACACAGTTTAAGAATAAAGCAATATTTGCAATAAACAAAATCAATTCATTTGTAAACATTACCAAAACCAATCATAAATGTGGGGCTACCAAGCAACTACAGTTCAAAATTTCAGACTTGCTCAGGTGTGTGTACAGCTGCTATCAACATATATGAATTTTAGTGTCATTTATGGGTCTTTCAAAAGGAGCTGCCAATAGCAGTTTTTCAAAGGCAACGACAAAACTTAACATAAAACTGCACCATGTAAATATTTATACACTGAATGTTTAGATTTGGTTCAAAACTTTTGCCAGGAGCAAATTCTCATTAAAAAAAATAATCCTCTACTTATTCATTGATGTCCAAGAATGTACCAAAACATTTCTAAAATCTCTGATTTCTGCCTGAATCCAGCATCTGGGAAAATATACAGCAGCACAGAGGCAAGGCTGGCTTTCTGTCACTTGTTTTCCTGTGTAACTGCATGGTATCTGCAGTATCATAGAACAAACCATCCACAAATATTTCAGCACATCAAACATGTAATTGACTATATTAATAATTCAGTAGCCACCATTACCTGCACTACATGCAGGAGTTTTATGATGCACACTCTCACCACAGACTTTACACACAATCAGTGGAGAGAAGTGGCTTCCTCTGTATTCAATTTTCATCTTGGGCAAAGTCTAGAGAAAGTTTCTTTCCCCAGTGATCATAGTGGGAGCTTGAAATTACGATGTAGCCAGTCGTCTCAGGGAATTTAGGCTATAATTAGCACATACAGCCCCTGCTTAGTTCAGGAGCTCTGACACAACCACACTCTGATGGAGTACAACCACAAACCACATATGCCTCCAACTTTCATTACCTCCTTGGAGATCATCCAACATTTTTATTTCCTGAAGGAGTCCAGAATTTCATGAGTGAAGCCCAAATTAAATTTACAACAACAGTAAGTGAAGCTAAACTGGCAAAGTGTGATCTCTTTGCTCAGACTTCTTGCCAAGTTGTAGAGAATGCAAAATATGATGGATTTTTTTAGCATTTGCTTTCTTTAGCCACATTTTTTTTTCATTTGTTCATTTTTCATATCCTACCTACTCATTGCAAAGAGCAAGAAGATATGTGTTACAAGTAAATAGCTAAATATCAAGTTTACATCAGATTTAAAGCTAACTTTACAATTGCGTTCCTGAACAGATTAGTTACCTGCACAGACAGTCAGATTTCAGAACGGCTAATAATCCAGACACCTACTTGTTGCTTAAATTAAAGGTGTGAGTTTTAAATAAGAGTCATATTTAGTGTTGATTATAATAGAAATGCTGGCCCTAATTAAATAGGAGCCAAACATTCTAGCTGTGGGTATATGCAAGTTTAGCAAAAAAAAACGAAATATCTGGATGTTGAACATTTATGGGCACTCTTGTCAAATTGGCAAGATGGTTCTAAGTCCTAACATACCAAATCAAAACATGCCGAAAATGTTTCTGCAGACTAACACACTGGTGTCTGATTATCTTAGACACCAAACAAAGGATGACATTTTGAAGGAAACTGTAAATATAAACCAATCTCTTTTGAGAAGTGATCCGAATACGTTTGAAAATCTAGACCCAACTGTGTATCATGAATGATTTCCAAGTTTGTTTACATGTGTTTTACATTTCATTGTATAATTAACTGTATGTAAGAGGGCAAAGAAAGGATCAAAGAAGCCCCATAAGCTTTGTAATTGTGTACAAGAATCCTAAAACCCTGAACTGCATTTTATTTTTGTCTTATCCATAACATACATTGTGAAATCTTGACTTTGTTTCAGTCAATGGGATTTTTATATCAGACTTCAGCATAGATAGTTCTGATATGAAAAGGTGATATATAAATATCTGTTTGTTGGTTACATATAGAAATTTCAAATATTAAATGTCCTGGCAAGTATCCAGTATAGAAGTATACCAGACAAGTTAAAAAGCAATATTTAAAGTATTTCACACTGCTGTAACCTAGCTGTTTTACTTATTTGTAATATTTAAAATCTTAAATTTCAAACAGATGATTCTGAGATTCTTCTATACTGCTGTCAAATTTGCATCATCAAACATCTAAACTAAAAAAAAAAAAAAAAAAAGCTTTTAAAATATGTTCATGCAAAACTAAGGGTGAAGGCAGACAAATTCTGGGTCACCTGATCCTGCAAAAGCAACAAGCATTCGTTTGCACCAGCTGAATCAATGTAATATTATTTATTTTAGGAATTCACTATTAAGTCAGCATTAAACAGTGATTTGTTAGAATGCCAAATAGTCTGCAAAAGTTTATCTATCATACTCACAAATCCTGGGATCTCACAGACTGTTTCTCGATTATTTTGCTCTGGGTCACAGTAGATTCGCAGCTTTTGTATATCAAACTATAATTCAAAACATAGAAGACTTTTTTAGAAAAAGTGTTAATAGTTTGACATTAGTTTAAACTATACCCTTCTTAAATTATATCACCCACAGTTTTTTTAAAAAAGAACAAAATATTAAAAAGCAACAGAAAGAGCGAAGTCTGTATGTCTACTATAGTTAAAAATCAATTAAAGATGTAGAAACATCAGGCTTCTCACAATGATTCATACATGCAACCAATTCAAAATTCTGTAGCATAATTATTTAAAGAAAAATAATCAGTCCAAGGTTTTGTTTTCTAAAGTAACAGAAATCACCACCCTTAATCCTTGGCAATAAATCCAAACATGCACAGCACGAATTACACCCACTGCCAACACCATTTGGAAACAGTTACAACTGCAGAAGCAAAGCGTACATTTTCCTTTTTACCTTAACAATGCTGCTGGTTAGATCTTTCTACACTGTCCTGTCTCTATTAGATGTAAGATTACTAAATTTTGGTAAGGCATCAGAAATAATTTGTTTTAGTTTAGATTTGTAATGCAAAATTGTAAAAAGCAGCTGATAGAAACATTGGCAGCAGGAAAGCACAAGTTTGTGCCATTCTGCTCTGTTACTATACTACAGAAGAATGAAATTTCTGAAGTTAGTTTTTCTATCATGAAACTACCATGAGCACAGAGAGAAAAATGCCCAATTACACTTAAAAGAAATCACAGACCATAAGTTTGACTAGCAGGGGGAACACAGCACAGAATATCGAGTCTGGTAATGCCATACATAGTAATATATATTTTCAAATTTAAAATGTCTAAGCTACAATTTTCAACACTTAAGTATGTACAAAAGTTTATCATCACTGTACTGCAAAGCATGTAAGCCAGTAAGGCCTTAATTAAATTGAAAAGTCTTGCAAAACATCTCTAGAAAACTTCTGAATCAGAGAAAAGAAAGGGAATGAAAATTCACCAAAGTGTTTCTGAGGGATCTTCTATCATACTTAGTTTTTCAAAAACGTTTCAAATGATTCAAAGGAAAAAGGATTCAAAGGAAAAAGATTTCAAAATACATTCTCAGTGAAAGTTGCCATGCTGATTCATTAAAATATTTATAACCATAGTTTAAATAAAAATATTCTGGCAAAGGTTGACTGCTAATGCTTTGCAGTATGTGTTGCAGTCTAAGATACTGGGCAAAAAATACCATTTTTAGATTTTAGAAATCAGCTGGAAATAAAAAATTGTAACATGAGGGAGATGTTCCACTTTTCTTGTAGTCCACTGTCAGGACAGGATCTTACACTGTTCTACACTCCCAAAACACTTTCATTTTTATTTTATACATCTTTTGCTAAGAACATTCTTTAACCAAGAACATTCTTTAACTGAGAAACCGTGTTACTGGGAATCTATAGAAGTCCCATTTCTGTAGCAACATAAGAGAAAAAAACAAGGCACAACAAACAACACAAATCCTAGAAGGCACAAAACTATGAAATTGGGATAATCCCACACTGACAGGGAAAATGCGTGAGATGATTGATTACATTTCCAAAATTTCTACTTTCCTTGACATAAGTGCCTGAAGTCCTACCAGAAATCCGTGAGAAGCATTCATTATTTTTCACAAATAAGTATTTTAGTATATAAACTATGTTTTCACCAGAAATGCTGAGTCATGCACACAGTTTGTCATCCAAGTTTCTGTGTACATTTTTAGAATATGGTAATAATAAAAATGAAGCCTGGCTACAAATGTATACAATTGAGACCAATGATTAACAACATCTGAAGAGAGTTAATGAAGATGATGCAAAACACATTAATCTATTTTAATAGGAGTAGTAAGGATCATGAAATTAAAACAGTAGAGTACAAAAAAGCACAGCTTTCAAAATGACTAAAAAAAAACACCTACTTAGGTAGTTCAGTATTTCTTAGTATTGCTCCTTTATCCTCAGTCTAATTTGTAATGCTATTACCACATTGTTATAAATATAAGGAAACAATCTATTTAGCAAACATCTGGAACACTGTCATTGTCCTCAACATTGTTCTATACATCCTTTACCTATATAGCCTGACGTTACCAGCTTTTTGGTGTCTCCATACAGCTCTAGGCAAGAGGAGTACACATTGAGGAGTCCTCAACATTGTTCTATACATCCTTTACCTATATAGCCTGACGTTACCAGCTTTTTGGTGTCTCCATACAGCTCTAGGCAAGAGGAGTACACATTCCTCGGAATGGAGGAGAGCCTCAGTACAGGAGTTTCAAGGCTCTTTTCCAGCACAGCAGAATCAAACAGTGCTATTTTGTGCACCAAGTATTCGCAGTACAACATATCTAGCGTTGACATGCTTCATACTTTCTTGACAGCTCAATGAGAAGGAAACTTCCTGAAAATTGTGTTCTCTCTCTATTGTGCCAACAGAACCCATACAGTGGAAATTACACGCAAGTGTCAAGCACAGAGGATGTCCCCTGCTCTGAAATGCTGTTTCCCAGATTTGAGCAACTGCACTGCAACAAATCAGTGCTTCGGCAAAAACTAACACCTGCTGAAGTCAGTGAGGCCAAGTAAGTACCCATCAGTTTATGTTCCCTCTTAACTACTAAGATTTAATATATTACATTTCAACCAAGAGTAAATTGGAAGAGTAGGTTCAGGAAAAGAGAAAGCACCAGTGAAATGTTAACCTACAGCAGAACTTCTAAATTAGCCTGATATTTAAATTAATGGGTTTTTAACATAAGCATACCTGTACAGTTTCCTCCTTTCCAGAATACTTTCCTATTTGGGTTAGTCCACTGATGTAAATACCTAAAACAGGATGTAATGGCTTCGTTTCAATTTCTTGGTCATCTATATACAAAGTTACAAAGTCTTCTGTTACTAAGAGACGAACTTGATGCCAGCCTTCATCAAACAATGTCTAAGAAAAGTGAACAAAAATGAAATGTTTAAAA
Organism: Oxyura jamaicensis; assembly: GCF_011077185.1. Classification (NCBI taxonomy): domain Eukaryota; kingdom Metazoa; phylum Chordata; class Aves; order Anseriformes; family Anatidae; genus Oxyura; species Oxyura jamaicensis. The sequence continues at coordinate 92,951,771 of NC_048895.1, read as the reverse complement.
CAAAATGTCTTTAATTTATATTACAATAAAACTTCTTTTCAACACTGAAACTACCTGTCAATGATTGAGATGATCAATGTTCCAGGTTTTGTCACATACAAAAAAAAATATAACTGTACAGGCAAAATAGTAGTAGTCAAGTAATAATATAATTGTGAAAATGATATTTGCTACCAAGTAAGTCTATGCTTCAGAATTATTTTTAACTCACATAGATTTTTTCAGTCTGCCCCTGAACATGCTGAAACGTATTTCTTATAAATATGAAATCAGAGAATTTTTTTTGATCAGTATAACAGGTATAACATCTCAAACACTTCAGATCTTAAATCATGGTAAAAACAAATTGGTACTTGAACACTTCGACTTGAACACACTTAGACAGCATCTCTGTTTCCATTGTATTTTCATTTGTAGATTGGGATTTACTTGTAATGGCTCTCATTACAAAATAAAATAAACAACAAATCACAACATAAAACTTTTCAATTTTCCAGGGTATCGTGATAAATAATCATTTTTAAAAGGGTTGTTAATAATGTAGTGATACTTATAGTGTGTTTAGAGATGTGCAGATCTAAAAAAAGTTATAAAATTATTGTCCTCCATAATAGCAAATATAAGCATAGAGAAACACAGAAGAAATAAAAAAGTTGTCTTTGCAGTTCATGGATACCTGGGACTGTAGAAATAAAATTGATTTTTCATTTGTAGATCCCCAAAACACTTAAAATATTTCAGATTGACTTAAAAATGAAATTTCCAGCAATTTCCGGTAAAACAAATTTAACACTTTGCTTCTTTAAAATGTATATATTTCACCTACAAATAATTATAAAAAGGCAGAGGAAATTTAAAAAGAAAAAAGCAAAATTCTCCATTTAATAAAAGAATAAAATACTCCTCACCAACAAAAGCCTGGTAGTTAAAACCTTTGAAAATAGATCTTCCTTCTCCGAGAACTTATATATCAAATTCCTTCAGCCTCATTTGGAGGAAGGTTTCAAATGCAGGCTGCCACTTCCCAGAAAATTAGAAAATTAGAACCCCCTTGGCCACTAAGTGTTCTATCTACCTTTCCCACTTTTTTTTTTTTTTTTTTTTTTTCTGAAGTGTCCCTCTCTCTCAAATTAATAAACACTCCCTGAAACAGGTATGGGAATCTCCAGGCTGTGTATTCCTATACTGGTACAAACACACATGCAGAGACATTCAATGTCTTTCACGGGAACTTAGATCATCTTTCTTACAGAGTTGAGTACTTTGCTGGAAATTGAAAAAGACTGAAAAGGCAATCTTCAGATTACACTAGGAGACAATTTACACAAAGAGAGGAATCCACTTAGTGAGAAAAATAAGCAGCTGAAAGGAATTTTTACTCAACAGAGAACTAGACAAATCTAGGCTGAACTTATTTTGTATGCTGCTTTTCTGGAGAAGAAAATAGCTACTTTCATTATGCACTTTCAAGGGAATTTAGATACTTAACAAGAACTCTCTCTAAAAATTGACCATTCTTGTTCCAATTTTCTAGCCTCTACATCAAACACAGCAAATACTTTCCAGCATATGTTAGGCAAAGTGCTGTGTGCAAAACATTCTCTGTGATTTTTACAATTACCTGCTGGAAACTGCTGAGTAGAAAGCACCTGCTAAGCATTTGCACTGATGACCACTGTGGACTCTCAGAAAATATGGATGAAGTACTCACCATCTGTTTTTAAACATCTAAGCAGCCAAGAATAAGATTATTGTTAAAAAACATAAAGGGCAAAGGAAAAATGTGTATTTAAATGAGTATTCCAACACGATGCCTACGTATTTCTTACCTTTACACGAGGTGCAGCAAAAGTAATAACCTGTGTGCCATTTATTAAACTCGTTGTAGTGAATGATAATGTTTTCTCTTCTCCATTAATAGTGACTGCTATCTGTGGTCTCTTATCCAGGCTTAGAATTCTCCACAAATCCCATGTCTTTTTCACTTTAAATCTTTGAGTGGAAACAAACACATAGGATGGAGGCAGACCTTCTGGAAACACATTCCTAAATAGGGGGGAAGTGGAAAAAAAAAGGACAATACTTGAACATTCAATATAAATCTTAGAAAAAGTCTCTCTCACTTTAAACAATCAATCAAACAAAATCTTTTTAATTTTAGACCTATAAATGTATATACCTTGTCAATTCTGACAGGTCAACACGGGAGGTTACTTCGTAAGCTTTAGCATTAGTAGTTGGTATTTGAATTCTCTTTTTAACCTTTTTCTTCACGCCTAGTCCTAGAAGAATGTCAAATCCTTTTTCATCTCGAGCTGCCACTGGAATTCTTGTTGGACATACAGATTCTGCAAAGTAATAAATGAATATATAGATAAAGGTAGGATTTAAACTTTCAAAAGGTACCCTCTTACTTACCTAATGTTTTTTGTAGCTGCCTTTCAAGAAATAAAAAAGAATTGAGAACCGCCAGTTAAGTCTAACAAGAGAGAAGCAACATGCAGTATCCTCTGAGACATAAAGTGAGAATACTGAGATGCCATATTTTACTGCAACTACATACTTCTGATTTGTGACTAATTGTAGTAAAAGGAATTACAATATTTGACTAAAAATAATACTAGATTTAATTGCTAAAAATACATGGTTTCAGAGTGCTACAAAATTATAGATGTTAATTTCTGTGGTACACTAACAGTTTAGATTAATTCAGCATCCCTCTTTATTAACAACTATTTTTTTCATTTTTCAATCAAAATTTCACCAATCTATTTTGTTACACTGGAATCTGCTTGATGCTATTCTCACTAGAGAAATATTGTGTGGTATACTTTCTGTGGAAACAAAAGTTGGCTGGATGTTATCTTTGTTTAATTCTTTTTACACAACAATAATTTTAGGTAGTGGGCTAAAATGTTTTAAAAAAACGTGCAAGATAGCAAAGTGAAATGTAATGGTAAGGCCAGTATTTTTACTAAACTAAATCAATGCAAATGTTTTGTTACATTAAAATTATGCTAAATTATTTAAGTTTTCATCATTTTCCATTGTTTCTTCAGAAAACCATCCGTTCATAGAAAGGAAAGAACTTAGGAATGCATTCCAAAGAAGGGGTGGAGAGTTCTCTCAACTCCTTCTGGACCAGCCACAGGCTGGAAAAGTCATGTTTCAGTGCCAGGGAATTATCAGTTCAAAGGTCTAGATTGGCTTCACTTTATAATATGAGCAACACTGCATGCCTTCTCTTTTTAGCCAATTTAAGGGCAGTCAGAAGCTACCCTGTTCATGGGAAAGGACAATTCACACTAAGAAGACATCCCACAAGTATTTGGGGCAGCAGCAAGAAGCCGCATACATTCCCCTTGGTTTTCTTTTCCTCCTCAAAACAAAATGTCACCTGACTCCCAAATTTAAAATATATTACAAGTTATTTGTCTGGTTCTACAAGAAGAATTACAAGAACTCCCTTGCCTACATTAAGGAAACTAAAATATCCACCTTCTGAATGCTACAAGGAAAAAAAATACAATGTCCAACACAACTTGCCTTCTTACTCATGTCAAAACACAAGCCTCCTCTTCTCCAGGCTGAACAGCTCCCTCACTCTTTCCTCATGTGAGATGCTTCACTCCCTCAATCATCTTAGTAGCACTTTGCTGGACTCACTCCAGGAGCTCCACATTTCTCTTGTACTGGGGAGCCCAGAACTGGGCACAGTACTTCAGGTGAAGCCTCACCTGAGTAGACAGGGAGGATCACCTCCCTCAGCCTGCTTTCAGTGCTCTTCCTAATGCAGTACAGGATACCATTGGCTACAAGGGTACATTGCTGGCTCATGGTGAACTAGTCCACCCTGACTTCCAGGTCCTTCTCCACAGAGCTACTTTCCAGCAGGTCAGGCCCAGCCTTTAGTGGTGTGTGGAGTTATTCCTCTCCAGGTGTGGGACCTGGCACTTGCTTTTGTTGAATTTCAAGATGTTCCTCTTTGCCCATCTCTTCAGTCTGTCAAGACCCTTCTGAATGGCAGCAGAGCACTCTGGGGTGTCAGCCACTCCTTCCAGTTTTGTATCACCAGCAAACTCAGTGAGGAGGCACTCTATCCCTTCATACAACTCATTGATGAATTAGTTAAGTAATACTGGACCTATTTACCCACAGGGGTCACCAATAGCTACAGATCTCCAACTCTGGAGATCTGTATACTCTGTGCCACTAAACACCACCCTCTCAGTCCTGCTATTTATTCATCCAGTTCTCAATCCACCTCACTTTCCATTCATCCAGCCCACACTTCCTGAGCTTGCCTGTGAGATCACGGGAAAGATGATCAAGGAAAGACAGGATCAAAAGCCTTGCTGAAGTCCAGGCAAACAACATCACACTGTTTTTCCTTTATCTATCCAGTCAGTCATTCCACCATAGCAATCAGGTTGGTTAAGCATGTTGGTTGGTTTACCCTTTGGTAAATCCATGTTGACTACTCCTGATCACCTTCTTGTCTTCCACACATTTAGAGATGGCCTCCAGGATGAGCTACTCTATCACCTCTCCAGGGACTAAGGTAAGACTGACTGGCATGTACTTCCCTGTGTCCTCCCTCTTGCCCTTTTTGAAGACTGTAGTTGCATTTGCTTTCTTCCATTCCTCAGGTACCTCTTCTGATTAGCCATGACCTTTCAAAGATGATTGAGAGTGGCCTAGCAATGATACCACCAGCTCCCTCAGCACTCATGGATGCATCCCATCAGGGCCCATGGATTTGTGAATGTCACGTTTGCCTAAATGATCTCTAATCTGATTCTCCTTCTCCTCCTTTGTACAGACCTTCTCCCTGGTCTCCTGGGTTGCGTATTCCAGAGGGCTGGCATTCGCAGCAAAGACTGAAGCAAAGAAGGCATTCAGCACCTCTACCTTCTCTACCTTCTCTGCCTCCTCTGTTGCCAGGGTCCCCAGTCCATTCAGAAGGAAGGGGACATTTTCCCACTTTTGTTTTTGATGTATTTGAAGAAATCCTTCTTGTTGTCTTAGAGATCCCTAGCCAGATTTAATTCCAAATTGGCATTGGCCTTCCTTGTTGCATTTCTGCACGTTTGACAGACATTTCCATATTAATCCCAAGTGGCTTGCCCCTGCTTCCACCTCCTGTACGCCTCCTGCTTATGTTTCAGTTTTGTCAGGAGTTCCTTGTTCCTCTTTCTGGAAGACATGTTCAGCAGCTGTTTTCACACTGCCTACTCTAAAACACTGAAGTTCCCAAAAGATGCACAACAGCCTTCCATCCGCAAGGCAACTCATATCACCACTACTTGCTACATAAGCCACAAAACTTCAGCCTTCTTTTTCCAAAAAGCAAACACTGCCCCTATGCTCTTGTATCTACGTTCATTAAATAACGAACCTAAAAACTCCCAAGAGTAAAGGCTAGCATTTTTTTTTTAGACATTACAATGCAGATGATTAAGTCAGAATTTAACTTTGAGGAAGTTTCATGTGGTTCATCACAGTCAAATCACTGCTGCTTTACCCATATGGAGTAAGGAGTAAACTTCCTCTCCCAGAATCAAAATGAATCTTAACAACGTGAATAAAATAATCTACCACTCAGACATAAAATTTCCAGTTTGCTAGTCTTTGAGTTCACCTGTTGAAAACATTGCAGCTAGAAACAAAGCTGCCAGCTGGCACTGTTCACTATTCTTATGAGGCATCTCGGAATGTGAGGGAAGAGTATGACGTAAGGGCATAGAAATTAAGGGGCACTTGAACTAAAACAGTAAAACACTTAAAACAAGTAAAAGGAAACATTATTTTGCATGTAAGAGTTGAGTCAAATGTCTCGTTTGAATTTTAAAGGATACTAGTAAACATAAAATAATACAATAATTTAGGTTGGAAAAGATTTTTAAGATCATCAAGTCAAACCATCCACCTAACTTGCAAGTCCACCACTAAACCGTGTCCCTAAACTTAGTTCTGAAAGCAAGAAATACATCATGATGAAATATGTCACTTTTTCTGAAGTCTATTAAAAGAAGACATTGTGTTTATTTGGGGACATTTGTCCCCATGTGAAGTTTTATTAAAGAATTTAGCTGCACTTAGCTGATTTAACTTTCTGACAGACCTTAACTTCCTTCACATTAGGCCACATGGAATTATTATGATTTTCATAATTTTATCAAGACGTAAACACTATTAATCTCAACATAAATATTGCCATATTTTTTAAGTGAAGTCAGTACTCAGAGAGAACAAATGAAAGCTATTTTTCACTTAATAAGAATTAAATACAGAAATATGGTACAACTGAAATACGACTTCCATCAATTATTGGTAATAAAACGTACAACACAGCATTGATGCATACTCGCTGTATAATACAGTCTTTTTGAGTGATATATTTTAGAAGACATTTGCAAGCTTTTTTTTTATATTCAGGAAAGCCATTGTTTTACAAAGTTATCAGAAAACTCAATGCAGTAACACTGCTAGCATTCTAAAACTGAGAAGTTATTTTACAGTGTTGGTCTTGGCTAATTCTTCTGTAAAATCCTTTTTAAAAAGATCATAACAGCTTGTTACAATTCCAGGCTCTTTTGCCAAGTCTCTCTTCTGGGTTTTTCAACACATGCTAGAGGAAGAACTCCTGTTTGTAATAGGCTATCCTCTCAACTGTCAAGAAGAAATGCTGAATTGCAGATTAGTATCAGCTGAACCTAGGAAAAGCGATAAAGTAAGCCCTACGGTCTCGGCACTCTGAGAACTGCTCAACTATTTTAGGGTTTCTGAAGTCTATCAATGCAAAAAAAAAAATGATGCTTAGGGCAAAATCCCACATAGTGAAATTAAGCACACACTGTGCTAACATACTGCATCTTTCTGAAGTATATCTCTTTGTTTACTGGAGAAAATAACATTTTGGGAGGGATTTCGGTAAACAATATCAAAATGAAGGAAGATCATAGTATAGTTTATCAAGTGCCTTAGACTACACTAATCACGAATTCTGCTTGTGAACTAAAGGAAGATGGGTACAGAAGCCCATTCTGCACAGCTTCTAAAACATTTTATGATCACTCACCTTCACAGAGTTTCTGCTTTATAACTTCTTTAATTCTTGATATTGCAATATAATCTTCAACATAAAATACATAAGTTGATGAAGGCTTGTTAGCAATAGCTTTAAGTTCATCCTCCTCAATTTCTGAGCCAACACCAATTGCAAACAGAGTGATTTTATTTTTCCTTGCTTCTGCTGCTATATCTTTGACTTCATCTTGGGACTTCCCATCAGTGAGAACAACAGCTATTTTTGTTAAAAATCTTGAAGATTTTGCAAAAAGATGGTCATAGGCAAACTGAATAGCTCTTCCTGTTCTTGTATTTCCTCCCAAGTAGTGTATGGATTCCATTTCCCTGATGAGGTTTTCAGTGGATTCATGTGTTCCTAAAGGGATTTCAAGTACAGGGTAATCACTGTACTGGACAACTCCAACTTGGATAAACTTTGGTCCTATGTCAAAATTTCTTGTAATATTGACAAGCCATCTTTTGATTATTTCAAAGTTTTCTGGGCCAACACTGTAAGAGCCATCTAAGATGAAGACTAAATCAGCCGGAGCAGTTCTGCAACCTAAAAAGAACACATATCAAACAAATATTTTAGTGAACGCATCCACTCTTCTCTTCCACAGGATTTTTTTTTCATTTCAATAGGGTTTGTATTAGAATCTATATCAATAAATACATTCAATTAAAAAAAAAAAAAAAAAAAACAATAATCAGCTGACTTTGTTAGAGAAAACAAGATTATTTCTGTAAGTCACAACTTCATATCTGAAAACCATGCCATTTTCTGTTTTTTGCATTATCACCAGAAAAAAAAAAAAAAAAAAAAAAAAAAATGAAATATTCTGGAATTTCAGTTCCTTAGCTGCCAATTGGATTTCATGCAATCAGCAGAGAGGAATACATTTAGTTTTCTTCCCCGTATCTCTTCATCTGCAGAGATTGGTCAACATAAAAACTCATTTGTGTTAGCAAAATGTCATGGTTTTGGCTGGGATAGAGTTAATTTTCTTCACAGAGGCTCACACATGTGCTTTGGATTTTTGATGAAAATAGTGGTGATAACACACCAATGCTTTTAGTTGTTGCAGAGCAGTGCTCACACAGAGCCAAGGACTTTCCAGCTTGTGGTGCTGCCCTGCCAGGGAGGAGTCTGGGGGCATGCCAGGAATGGGAGGGGACACAGCCAGGACAGCTGGCCCATGCTGGCCAAAGGGATGTCCTACACCATGTGGCATCATGCTCAGCAATAACAGCTGGGGGAAAGAAAGTGGGGGGGGGGGACGTTTGGAGTGATGATGTTTGTCATCCCAAGGAACTATGACATGTGATAGGCCCTGCTCTCACGGAAGTGGCTCAACACCTGCCTGCTGATGGAAGTAGTGAATTAATTCCTTGGTTTGCTTTGCTTATGTGCACAGCTTTTGCTTTACCTAGTGAACTGTCTTTGTCTCAACCCACAAATTCTCACACTTTTACCTTTCCAATTCTCTCCCCCATCCCACCTGGGGAAAGTGAGTGAGCATCTGTATGGGGCTGAGCTCCCTGCTGGGGCTAAACCGCGACACAAATCAAACACACTGCAGAGGAAGGCTATCGTCTGCATACTGCAGAATTCAGTAGTAATATCCACTCCTTCTACAAAAATGTTCTAATGTACTTCTGACACTATTACTTGGCACTTACAAAACTAGTTATTATAAAGTCCCAATTCTCAACTGAACATTGCTAATATCATATTCTGATTTTATTAGAAGAAAAATGATCAGTGAAGAAATCAAGTTCCAGAATACAAAATCATCTATTCATTTAGCAAATACAATGCACACTCCTTATAAATGTCTTCATAACTGCATGGTGATGTAGGCGTGGATTTAACACTCCTAGCTGTAGACACCCATAAACGGAGCTTTTAGACCAAATTGCCAAGTACAGGCCATGGACTGTCCTATCTATTTTATGTGCGCATCCTCAAATGGAGGAAATATCTTTCTGGAGGGGACAGCTACCTCCCATCCACTGTGAAAGCACATGAGATAATGGATACACAAAGTGCCAAGGTGACAAAGAGATGGCCCAAATCAGGAGACATTAATCTGATCCCATGGTATATGGGCCATGGGAGTTGCTGTGTATTACTGTGCCCTTTGTTTCGTGAAAGGCTGCATCTCCACGTTAGGAAGAAGAGCTTTGCCTTGTCCTGACTTATGTCTACAGAAACTTCTTGTCAGGTCAAGGCTTCATCTTCCTTGAAAGAAAGTGGCCACAGTCAGCTGGAGATGCTTTTGGAGGGCAGGTGGTGGCAAAGAGAAAAGACATTGGGAGAAGGTATAAGTGGCGAGCAGAGTGTCACTCTTCAGAGGACAAGACAGAATATAAATAGCCAGGGCCAGGGACTTGAATCATGGAGTAATTTAGACTGGGAGAGACTTTGGATAGCATTGGACCCAGTGCTTTGCTGAAATATCCACCATGTTTTATTCTGTATTCTGTGAATGTGGACCTGAACATGGATATTATAAATACAAGGCATGCTTTGAAATTGCTTTTATCTGAAATACAAAAATTAAGACTTACTTGCTCTTGTTTCTCCATCTTCAGCTGAGATGTAATCATGAAGTATCAGAATTAACAGTGTCTGAAAAAGTTTTATGATCTGTGCCATTTGTATTGTATTTTCAAAGTCTTGAGATTAAACTGGAAAGGGAAGAAATAAAGAGAAAATACGGTGCCATTATATTACTAAAATAAATAAATCCAAATTTCTTTCTTTTAAAACCTGTGCATGAAGAACAGCTTTGAGTTGATTCTGCAGGCTCAGACATGAAGCCAGCCTGCAATGGACCTCAGACTCAAAAAGTGTCAGTCAGGCATGCAGGCCCAAAATCATATTCCTCCTTCTAGGTACATACATGAGTAGGTTATATTATCAATAACAGCTACACTTGCCCACCTGCTATCGCCCTCTGAGGACATTATACATTATATCCCATAAACCCCAGGGTTATAAACATTATATGCATCTTCAATTTTATATTGTTTTAGTTCTGTTTATATCATCTCCTTTGTTATCATGGTCTGTGAACAACACCTCCAAAAGGACATAATTCAGAAAAGCAAACCTGCAATTTTGGTCTCATGTTGCTGTCATAAGTATTATTTAACATATTTACTTAAATTAAGTCACATTTTATACTTATTATTTTTTTTTTTATTGCATAAAAAATCATAATGGGAAAATATACATTTCTGGAGTACTGTCTTAGTGATATATTACCTCAGAGGAAGAAAAAAAATGAATCTTTTATATCGTCTTCTCATCCTTCAATGCAAAATTATTTTTTTCTAAGTACATTCCCTTCCCTTTTCACATCTTTTTCATCTTCTCATAAGCACTTATGCCCACATCAAACAGACCTACACTTTTACCTAAAGAGTCAAATACTTATTGCACAACAAATTAAATGCCAATATATTGGAGGGAGGATGAAAGTTGCTCACATTTACTCGTTTTGTATAGCCAATCTTATTTTTTGAACTCTTCAGGATAGGCAAGATGTCTACCATATTACTAGTAAAAAGGTGTGTTCTGAAACTTCTGTATGCAGGAAAATACTGTTCTCCAAAGATACACCAAAACAAAATTCAACATACCTAATCCAAGTGCCTCTTAGGAGAAGAAATAAGTAAATGGAAATAAGTAATCATTTGGATTTTTAGGCAGCTTCTTTGCTTTTCCCACTGCTTATAAAGCATTCATTCTATTAAGATAAAAAAATATCCACAATCTCATGGAATGTACAAAAATCAATTTCCAGGAAATGCAACCAAAACCTAGTATAACTCCCCAAAAATTAATAATGCAAAAAACATGATGATGCTATTAAATATCACATTCAGATCATGGATCATTGCAATGTAACACCATACTTTGTTTTTCATATTACCTTACAATAGAATGAGTGAGAAACCAGATGTACTTTGGGATCTATGGGATAGGATATATGATGCAATATTCCAATGATGCTATACAAATACTGGGATGTCAACTTCATTTAAATACATTAAGTAGCAATTTCTTGTCCCAGCTATTTGAAAAAGAATCTGTTTAAACTATGAATTGCATGTATAAAAACTAAGATTTTCTCATGTGTTACATGCCTACTATAGTATAAGTGGACAATTTGCATTTTTCAGGCTTGATGATTTGTAAGTTGCATAATTTTAAAATGATTTTCAGCCTTTCCAGCAGCGCATGTTTACCGAAGGGTAAAATGCACCACATTGAGCAATACTGAAAAAAGAACATGTGGGAATTAAACTAGCAGGTCAGCAAAGAAGCACAACTGCATATATAAAAATATTAGCCTACAACTGAAACTAAATAAATAAATAAATAAATAAATAAATAAATAAATAAATAAATACAGACTACTTTAGTGTGCATTGATATGTACCAAAACAACACAATGTTGGCCCCAAAGAACTACAGAATCCCACAGATCCCTCCCACTGATACCCCAACAGAAAAATGTCTAAAAAAAATCCTGTGGACCAGCTTTGAAAGAGAAGAGTGAGGAAAGTATCACAACAGTACAATAACAAATTTCTGTTGTTTGTCATCTCTGTGGTTGTCTAAATGGTTACTTACATAAAATACACAAAATTTATGCAAAAAGGAAGATGATACTACAGCAATGAAAAATAAGGGTCTTCAATGTATCAGTCTTGACCAAGAGCAGTACAGTGACTGCTAGTATTTCACCTCTTTTTGAAAATAAAATACCACAAAATCTACAAAATTATTTTAACAAGACACTCCCCACAACACAAAACTTGTACGTGCTCCCTGCCACAAGTGAAGGCATGTCGGGCCTCACAGGAATGCCAGGATGATGCTTGCTTCACAAACCCCTGAAGAAGCCATTAATGTCTTCCTTAAACTGCAACGTCCCCTTTCATCTCTGCTCATCTCTCCCCATCAAGGGATCATTTACCCCCTTGAGAGATGAAGACCTCAGTTCAGCAGGAACAAGAAAAGCTACAGGAAAGAGGAAGATGCTCAGAGCCTTCAGCACCACAAGAAGAGCTGGCCTGTCGGGAGAGAAAAGAGCAGCTCTGAAGCCCTGCTCACAGCTCCTGTGCCCCTGAGGAAGGACCTTCAGACTCTCTAGCATTTCACCACGGAGGAGGTATGTGTGAAGGCAGCAATTACGGGCTGCCCTAGTGTACAGGGACAGTCAGGGAGTCTGGCTTAGGAGCGGAGGGAAAGGTTTTGTCAAAACCCCTGCAAGTAGATGAGGGATGTAACAGGGGAACTAGACATAAGGAAAGGAAAATTCTCAGAGATGTGCTGTGGTGTGTCCCAGTCACACACCAAACAGAAAGATGTTGTCCCGTTTTTTTCAGTTTTGTGTTCTCCTTCTTGCTCCTTTCATTCATGCATGTATTTTAAACAACAGGCAAAACCTAACACACAGCCCTCATACTATCCCGCTGTTCAGCTCTCAAGTCATCCTAAAACTATGCAAAACAGAAGCCCTAGCATGAAAGAAAATAAATAAATAAATAAATAAATAAATAAATAAATAAATAAGGTAGAACAAGAAAGCAAAAACATTAACAAGGTCCTCCTGGTCTCAGCCCCATGTACCCAAACAGTAGGAACTTTTGTTCACCATGCAGCCATGGCCTCTAAAAGTGGGGCATATCCAACCTCCTTGCTCCACCAATGAAAGAAACAATGCTGCAAATGCTTCATGAGCTATCAGGCACCGGTGTGGGAAGCACCACAGGGAATTACAAGGCATGCATAATATACATCTCAATTCTCACACTGAAGAAATTTCCTTTCTTCACTGGTGAATGCTACAGCAGCGTTATTAAGTCTTTAACCTTGAAAGCCATTAAAGTAATTAAACTATTGCATTAGAACAAGATTTCTCTTGGTGAAAACTATTCTCCAACTCATGATATTTCTTAAAAAGATTCATTAAAATAATTTGCAAAACAGGCTTATCTGATTTGCAGAATTAAGTTGTATTCCCTTAGGGGATCAAAATTTCCATCTATTTGTGACAGTCCTTCTGTATTTCATTTACAACAAAACCTGAAAAATATGATACTGAATTTGAGAAGTTCATTATAAGTACAAAGCCAAATAAGTACGTGGTAGTCCAAAACAGACTTACTAATAGAAACCAAAATTAAAAGGATAAACCAAAGACTTAAGCAACCACCCAATGAGGAGGATTCCAGGAACTATCCAGCATTCAATTTATTTAAAGAAAATAATAATATAGCACTGCACTTTTAATAGTCAAAAGAGATGCCAAACCAACAACTCTAGAGACCAAACTTCTGTGTCTTGTCAACACAGTAATTATAGCACAGGCAACAGAATTGTACTTGAAATCACTTACAGAAAATTCTTGCCAAAATGCCTCACCACTACCATGCAGAGGCCACCATTAATATCAGCCTAGGACCTCTCCACTGACATTGCCAAAAGACAAAATTAATCCCTGCTGATCATGTCCTTTCCATCTCTCTTCTTTGGAAGAGAAACAGCAAGTTGCCTTTCTGAAAGGTGGCCCATGGAAATTCTCCCTGCTTTCTTCTCTGCCCTGAGAGAGCTCTACCAGCTGCTGGGAGAAGTCAGGGTCCTTGTGCCAACTTGCTGCTGCTGGAGCTTAGAACCTCCTCAGACTGTGTGGGGAAGCACTGAGGGATGTTAAACATGCCCCAGCCCGACACAGGCAGAGGGAAAAGGGACTGATACTTGTTTGCTCCTCATCTTCTCTGCATCTGCAGGGAGCCAAACAGTAGGCAGGCATAGCTCAATGTATTACAGTAAGCTAAGTGAAAAATTAAAACAAAAAGCAAGCAAACAAAAAAACAGAAAATAATATTTAAAATAAAACTTCTAGCCTCTGTCTTTCTACAAATTATCTGTCCATGCGTAAATCCGTGGTTTTGCCAAAGGTAACCAGGAAAATATATTTATCAAGTTTTCTTCCTACCTGTTTATTATACAAGACCAGTTTTGGTGATCTCAAAACGGGAGATCATGAAACAGAATTCTATACAGGGCCACTAAATAAATACAGACGTCGCATCCAGCTGAAGTAAAGGTCTGGGCACTGGGAGAGTATTAGTAGAGAAGCATCATATACGCTACCATGCTTTCCAAAGCATCCCCCACGTCTCTTTCATTTCTCCACCATAAGAGGGACAGTGTACCACACCCAGAGGCTTTGCAATTCTAGTGATGTACAGGGCAGCAGAAGCAAGCCCTTGGCTATCTCCCAGCCCCCAAAACCTGTTTAATTTAAAGCCACAACAGCCTATGAGACATTAACTGAGAGGGGATACTGGGCTGGGTGGATGTTTAGTGTAACTCAGTATGACCATTCTTTTGTTCTTCATTGTAAGCTTTTTATTTATTTATTTATTTATTATGTTGTTGTTGCTTTCCCTTGCTTCTTTGATAGCAAAAGGGCTGTTTAGAGTGAGTGAAAACAAGCCCCCTGGTGTAAAATGGACTGTCTTGCGCAGAGTGATCCCAAACATCTTATATAAAGGCACCTGCTCTGTTTTGGCGATGGCAAAAGCATGCAACTCTCAAAACATCTTTGAGCCCCTCTCTATGCACTTCTGTGTAGCAGAGAACAGCATCTTCTGTATGCATACACAGAAGCAGAATTTCACATTGAAATTAAGTTTTCAGCAGGAAATTTAGGTGGCTAAGCAGGTTAGGCATGATTTCCACTCTGTATTTAAGGTGCCTAAAAGCAACACCTCCTGTGTCTCGAAAGGCAGCCTACTGATGCAGTCTTTCCACAGTAGCTTTCCGGTGCCCAGATAAGTGTATCATTTTACTCTAGGAATACTTTCTGAAGAAAATTTCCATTTAGAGCAATTTGGAATCTTCCAGAATCAAAAATATTTGCTCTTCAGTGCAGTTTTGTCACTATTCAACCTGGGAATGAAGAGAGAGATTTCCTTTCTCTGAAACCCTGGCTTCCCTGCCACATAAAGATTTCTTGCTCGAGAACTGTTACAGAGGAGTAATGCCTTTCTTCGCTTCTTCCCATTGCTAGTCACTGCCTAAGAAAGAAGCCGTGAATGGTATGATTTTAACCTTTTCCAGCATTCCAGGAAAATAACCAGACTAAAGGTTATGTATATTATCTCATCTTCCAAGTATAAATTAACACTTCTCTCATATTACATCACTGCACAAACATCTCTTAATTCAACTAGGGATCGTTAGCTTTGGCCTACAAAGGTACAAAGATTAACACATTACAATAACAATGATTAAAAGGACATACTGGAGATTTTTTTTTGTATTTCCAAAACTTATGTAATAACATAGAAATTGTACAGCGAGAGAAAAGCCCTGAAAATCCTGATTTATATGCATTAAATAATGTGGAAAAGTAATGCAGTATTGTATCACCTTCCTTTTAGAGTCTGCGTTTTCAAAATTCATGGGTCTTAAAAATAAAATGCTGGGGCAATTTCTATTTAACTGTGTATTCTTATTCCTAATATTACTAGTTCTATCTAGGCATTCAAAAAGTCAATGAAGTTGTTCCAAGTCAGTTACTTTTAAACAGATAATACATCTGAAGTATGTATTTCCACTTGGATTTTGGTCCCATTCTGCATTCGTATTTTCCACATTGCTCCTCTCCAATTTTTTTTTTTTGGGGGGGGCGGGGGGGAGGGACGGACAGACACTGATTAGGTTATTTTATTTACAATCATTTAAAAGAAAAACAGCATTGCCTAGGAAGGATGAGGCTGTGAACACAATTTAGGCTCAGTTTACACATAAATAGATGTACATAAATGCAAGAGTGTACCTCAATAGATAAAATCTGCTACAGTAAAGAGTACATTAGTACTCCCACACCGTTTCTTCCTATTTCTGTGTTGGAATGAACTTTTTGGTACAATCACCGGTATAATTACATTCATATTAGGACTGATCTACAGCACTGAATACATGATTACAGGCTAGTACAGATGAGTTTCTACTAAGAGGGGTCAAGAAAGAAAATTATGTGTGTAAGTTACTGCAAGTTTTCTATATTGTTATTATAGTTGATTCTAGTGCAACAAGAATGAAAAGTAGTTGTATAATGGCTTTTTTTCTGGCAAAGCACTATTTATGCTTATTTATATTATGGCTGTTATACAGACACATGCAGTTATAGTACACAGAAACACTTTATTTCCTAATCCTGAAATCAAGCAGAAAGCATTGGATGGAGCTCAAAACACACAGACGAATGGAGATTTTATTTGGGTTTCTACCCAGGTTTCTACCTATCTTTCTTTTTACAATAGTGACAAGGGTATGAGGTGACTGCTTTGTTCCTCCTTGGTATAAAAGCCTACCTGATAAGTAAACTAAAGAACAGAAGCAGAGCTGGAGAGACACATGAAAGAAGCAGCAAGGAGAGATGCAGACAAAAAAAGCCTACTGCAGCTGAGTACATCAAGTCCACGGGTGAAGCAGAAGGAGCTGTGCAGTGCCAATGGCAAAACGACCTGGTTAGCTGAAGGTGAATGTCCAAGCACCTGCAGAAAGTGAACAAATATTGGAGAGCTTGGATAAACTGCAGTAGACTACTCAGAAAGGTGAGTGAAGTGGGTGTGCACCCACATCAGCAAGCACCGCTGCAGGGCTTCTGCAAGCCTTAAGATGACTAGAACTCCCAACGCTACAAAAGGCTCACAAACACACAAGCTCCACACTGTAGAATTACCATTTTCTTCCCCCACCTGGGATATCTCCTGAAATACCAAATGTGCCACAGTAACATCACATCTCATCTGCATTCTCACACATCATATGCTTCTGTGGTCCCTCGAGTACACGCTAGCAGCATCTGTTCAACATTTGCTGCTGCTCAAATGTTATTTTGGATTTCTTGCCCATGGCTCAAAAAAGGCACTAACAACTATTTCACATTTATGTTTGATGTTTCATTCACCTATGCCACAGCTACAACTTAATTTTCTCATTAAGAGCATAACCCAGACTACTGACAAAACAAACTTTTTAAGTCTTCAATCCAAAAGACATCTCAGGGACAGGTAAGAAAGAAAAAAAAAAAAAAAAAAAGAGCCAGTAGTTTAAATGAAAATATTGTGCAAGATAATTACAATGTCCACTACTAGGAGTATTCAACGTACACAAAATAAACTCATACAAATTTACACTACATAAGTTCACACTCCGTATTTATAGCTTTGATAATAAGATGTTGCATAAATCATCAGGAGAATTAAATAAAGAAGCAGAGAGGATTGAAGAAATGGTCATATTTTGGGGGGCAGATTTTGGAAAGAAGGCTTTATAACAACAGGCTCTTCAGGACCAAAAAAAAAAATATTTTTCATTAATTTGGGTTGCACACTACAAATGCACACTACAACTGCACACTACAAATAAGAGGTGATCCAACCTATTTCATTACAGACTAATGCTGTACATCGAAGACAAATGTATGCTACTGATACATATTTTAATCCAAGCAAAAAAAAAAATATTTCTGAAAGCTAAACAGTCCTCTTAAGTGTGATGGGCTGACTAGTCTTTTTCATATGCTTCAGCAAAGCACAGCAATCACACAGTCTCCTCCAGTTTACAGCAGAGAAAGTTTGTATTCATGTTCCAACATCTGAAATCACAGAAGGGTTGCATTTTTAAATCAATTTTTTTTCTGGCATTTTGCACTTTGCTGGATTTGCTCCCACTCCAAGATGACGTTGTGCCATGTTACAGCAATTAGTTATTATGGGTTAAAGAAAAAAGAAGTTTTACCACAGCATTTGAGCTGCTGGATTGATACAAAACTGATTGAAAACAATATAGGATGGGCAACTTATGTAAGCAACCACCACTGGCAGCTCAGCATCCTGGCTGCAACAAACGAATTTGAGGTCTCCCTGGAAATCATGATGTCATTCTGCCTGTGAAAGCCCATGCTGTTTTCTCTCTCTTTATCAAGCAATTTGAGATTCCACAGAATTTTCCCTCCCTGGACAGATCCAAAGGAAACAAAACAGCTAATCAATAGGATAAAATCTGACACTCAAACTGCACAGTTGAAACTAAAGTAGGATATGATAAGACTTTGTGTAAGAAATAGTTCAATGTACTCCTACTGGAAATTCAAAATTTTTAAGTGTACATAAGTATATGCATGTTTTTTAAACAATAATAATAATAATAATAATAAATTAAAACAAATGAGAATTTAATCCTGGAGCAGTAGTCTGGGAGACAATTCTGTCTGCACTGAGGAATGCAGAACTTAATTGGGCCAACAACAAGTTGGAATAAAGGAAGGAAAATAGTCATTGGGGCACATAGGGCAGTAACTCAAAATTATAAATAGTTTGGTAATGAAACCACTAGAGCAATTGGCTCAAGTCTGACAGAAAGGTACAACAATCTCTAACAAATGTTGATAGAAAGAGGCATAATGGTAACATAAAAACTGAACCAATGCAAGTAAGAACTTCTAATGCAATTTAAAGACTAATTAGGATTATACCCAGTGGACTAGAGATACACAGAACTGTTCATCCACTACTGCCACGTTCTCAAACTCTGCATAAAGCAAGCCAGCAAAGGATTCAGAAACATTGCCATTGCTGCCAAATTCGGCTGGGTCCTGATATGTCAGAGAAACATTTATGTCTCACTCCTTCCTTTTCCCCATACTTTTTTTTTTTTTGCCATCTTTTTGTTTTTGTTCTCTACTTTCTAAAAAGAGAGCTTAGGGTTGGCTTAGTTAAGGCCATTATTTGCAATGTGATGACTGCAACATTTTCAGTGAAATCAAGAAAGCAGCAGGAGGAAATACACAACAGGTGATTTAAAACAAGTTTGCTATGCAAAGATTAAGCCTATGAGCTCTCTCTGTCTCTTTCAAGTAAGAGCATCAGAAGTAGGAGTTCTATTTTTTGTCTTCCCGTCTTTCCCTTCTCCCATTCATTTCTTTTGTTTATCCCTCAAGTAGGTTTGGATTCCAACATCAAGCACAACAGATCTAACCCACTAAAGTTATTTGTCATCTTCTAGTTAACACTGTTCTGTGTCATGTGAAGTACGGTCAAATGTTGGAGGGATAAAAATGACAACATAGAACTCAGCTTTAGCTGAAGGTTTCAAAACTTTATTTGAAATCTTAGCCCTTTCCGATTCTTTAACAGTATTCCCTATTTTCCCTCATTTCTGGAAGTATTCCATTAAAGGTAAAACAAATTGCTGTTTTGTTTTGTTTTTATTAATAGAAGTCCATAACCATAGGAAAAGCTGGCTAAAGTCTCAAGCTTCAGAACCTGATTTTACTGTTTTATTAAGTGAAAGCCCTCGTTAACATCTTTGTCTTTTCGGGACTTTTCATTCCACTGAATTAGTACAACAGCCTTTAGACTACACAGAAAGGTATCATGAAGTAGATTGGCCTTTAAAATGTTTTATTAGATCTTAACATTTTGCCAGTAATATGTGAACTCACAAACATCAAAGCAAGAAAAATCATATGAGCTAAACAGACAAACAAAAAGAATTCTAGGTTTTCTAGTTCTGGTTTTTAAACTACAGTGGGTTTTCATTTGTTTGTTTTAGCCTAGCCCTTTTCTTACTGAAAATAATGACAAGTCATCCAAAGGAGGCTGTGATTGCTGAAGGAATGGAAATAGTAGCAATTCTAGAACTAGCAAAAACCTTGAAATAACTCCAGCTCCCTTCAGTGGAGCTAAGTTAGGCACTCTACATTTTAAACAGGTTTTTGTGGAAGAAAACAAATTTAGCACATTCATGCTCAAAGAGGAAAACCTCTTTATAACATAAATATTTATTATTTCAAGTATATCCAAAATTTGGTGCTTTAATAAACTCCTGCAGGTCCAAGTACACTACGACCCCAGGCAAATCTTGAAACATGCAAGATTTACATGCTTAGCTACCTTCCACCTGCAAAAAGACTAGACACTCCAGTAGATATTTAAGCTCACTTTCCTTACAATATGATAAGGCTTATAATAGGCTTATAATGATATAATAGGCTTTTACAGCCTATTATGTGAAGATTATCATTTTGATTACATTTATAGAGTTTAAGACTCCTTCCTGGTCCTTACCATATGTCTTTGTCTCAGTCCACCAGACAACTGAGGACACAGAAGCTGTGGAGTTGGATAAATAATGAATGGAAAATGCACACCAATAAGGTCTTGCAAAGGTGCAGGGTAAGGGGAAGGAAGGCCAGTGCCATCCAGTCCTATACAAACTGTGTTTCGGGGTAGCCCCTTCCCAGGAAATTCTTATGTATCCCCCTCTGTTTTCAGCTTTGTTTCATACAGGTAAATAGCATTATGAAAATAAATAAATAAATAAATAAAAATCAGTACAAACCATACAAATCTCACCCTAAATGTCATAAATCACTTTCTGACCAAAAAAAAAAAAAAAAAAGTGTTTCCCAACAGCCCAGATGGGTGCCTGAGCAAGAAGTTGTTTTAAGTTGCACAAAGCACGCACATTTAGTAGAGAAATGCTGTTTTAACACCCATACAGTTAAGTGAAAGTTCATCATCTTTCTCAAATATGTCATCTTGGGAAGGGAAAGGATCATCCAGGATATTTTTGTCACCTAGTTTGACCCCTATATGCATAAAGCTGTAGAAACTTCACAATAAACTGGATTAAAATGCGCTTTTTAGAAAATATATCTAATCCTTGTTTTACCCCTTTCCCCGCTCCCCCCTTTTCTACTGTTGAGCTACCCTCAATTTTAAGGCACGGCACAGTATTTTGAACACTTTTAAGAAACTGCACCATATTTGAATTTGAATTTGTCTGAACCCCCACCTGCTAGTTCTGTTTATGACTTTCTTTGCAAAACTGAAAGGTCCCCCTGCTTCCTTCTATCTACATGTATACACAATCCAAGCCACCACTCAAGTCCTGTCCTTCATATACTTGACTCTCATAAGATTCATACTGCAATGCTTGTTTTCCAAATGACTTCTCCTTTCTATTATTTTCCTTTGAGTTCTGTTTCTGACATCATATTTTTGAGGTGTTGACATAGAACAGGGGATAGTATTCTAACATACTTGCTATTGTAAGATCCCATAACTCCCTGTTTCCACTCAAGTCTCGTACTTAACACGCTCAAACATACTGGTTTATTTTGCCCCAGCACTGTAGCAACAGCATACATTGAGGTAATTACCTACTGAAGAGTAACAAAAAAATAATAATAATCTCTGAAGTAACCCACAAAGAGTATACCTCTGACAAAGAATGATTATTAGGGATGATCTCAGAAGCATTATGAGTGATACACTGTTCATGTGAATCCCTCACTGTCTGCTAATCAACCTGTTTCGAATTATTTAAAGGACCTTATTTATATGTCTTTTGCTGAACAACTGTAGGCAGCATGGGCGCAGCAGGGGAGAATGCTGCATGGCTACAAGTCTTTTAGAGTGAAATGATAGGAAGATAAGATCTCTGGGGGACTCTGTTGGAGTCTTGGGGCACGGGAAGCACAGATGGGGAAGTTGTGTGCAGTCGTGGTAAATGCTGTTCTGGGGCTGTGAGAGGCTAAATGAAAGATAGGAATAAAACTGGGGTCTCCTTCTCTCTCTTCAATCTAAATACAGAGAAAGAGGACGGGAGATCTTAGTACAGTCTGCAACTACCTAAAGGGAAGGCGTAGGGGTGATTGAGAGAGGCTCTCCCCAGAGCCAACCAGTGGAAAGACAAGTGGAAATGGGCTCAAGATGGAAGAGAAGAAATGCCAACTGGATGCAAGGGAAACAATGGAAGAGGTGGCAAACTCTCAATCCTTGGGGTCATTCAGACAGAACTGAGTAAGGCCCAAACCAGCCTACACCGAGTCTGCTTTAAGTAGGGCTAGGCTGGACGATCTCAGCAGGCCCAACCTCCATGTTCCTGTGTCTCTGCAATCCCTTTCCAGGGCCTCTCCTTCTCACTCTTGAGTACAACATTCAGGCCACTTGCTCTTAAGCTACATGTCCCTCCACCCCTAAGGCACACTGCTCTTCTCCAAGCCATTTGCTTTCCTGAGCTATTCAGTTTTAGGGCCTGTGAAGGTAAGAGAGCAGTGAGATGAAGAGCAGACAGGAGAAGGAAATGAAACAGGGTAAGGAAGGCAGGCCCAGACAGCCCTGTTTCCCTGATGCCCCAGAGGGCAGAATGGGGCTTTAGGAGCAGCCGCTGCCACCCCTCATATCTGACTGCTCGGTAACGAGGAGACAGTTTGGCTATTCACTAAAAACCATGCCACAACACCTACACTGTACCTTCCCCACCACATGCACAGAACATGCAGCCATATTCCTGAACATGAGGTGTTTACAAAGCGTCTTCCAGTTTGACATCAAAAATGATAAACTTTTTAAAAGCTATTATTATAATCACAGAATGGCTGACGGTTGTGTTTCCAGTCCACAGTACCAGTCACAGCAACTCTCCAGCCTATACTTACATCTTGTTCCCTTCTAGTGGTTTCATGTAGACTTCTGGCACTTTATTTTCCCTTCCTTAAACATGAAATAAATTTTTGATGTTAAATCCCATTATATAGGCCCAGCTCCCTCAGCCTTTCTTCACATGAGAGATGCTCCACTCCCTTAATCATTTTAGTAGCCCTTTGTTGGACTCACTCCAGGAGCTCCACATTTCTCTCGTACCAGGGAGCCCAGAACTGGACACAGTACTCCAGGTGAGGCCTCACCAGGTTTGAGTAGAGGGGGAGGATCACCTCCCTCGACCTGCTGGCAATGCTGTTCCTAATGCAGCACAGGATGCCATTGGCCTTCTTGGCTACAAGGGCATGTTGCTGGCCTGTGGACCATTACCATACCTCAGAGATGCTCAAGAAGGAATTCATGTGCTCAAAGGCAATATGGGCCTTTTTAGCAGACTTCCACCAGCTTTAAACTTTCAAAGTGGCTTTTTATTGCATGTGTTTTTTTAACAAGTAGTGGTTGCCCTCCTCCTTTCACAAGGATCTCCAGCTCTTGTCTTTTGCTTTTGAAGAGCCAGTGTTTGTATTATATGTCTTTGTGCTGGATTTTTCTCAGGTGATACCTCCTAGTTGGATACATAGTTCCACATTCTTGTCTTATAATGAGCTATACCTTGGGGATGCAAGGGAGTGATTGCCAATCTAAGAGAACCACAAACATCACCTCTCCCTATGAAAAAGTCCCTGCACCTTGATATATCCATTTACCTCCACCAACTCTGCTTTCCCTCTTCTCTCACTCCAAGCTATTCATGCTACTGGCCACTTGTTTAATCTTCAAACATTCACTAATGAGGATTTAATAGGAGCATATTTCCAAATCACCAGGATACTGAGAAGAGACCTACCCTGACGTCAGAGCTGTTTATCATTACAACAATGACAACAGTCAGGGCCACACAAGTTTGTTATGCACTTGGAAATTCTCAGAAATCTCAATGTTCACAACTCTGGAAAATTCTTCCTCAGCTGCCGCAGACAATTCCCCACAAGCTGGCACTGCAAGGATAGAGCGGGGGTGGAAGGCAGCATCCTGTTCCATCTTGCCAGGTTACAGCACATGGGAAGAAGGCAAATTCCTTCCTCCCACTCTTTGTCTATGAAGCAATCTTCAACATATGGGTCAGAGTCATCTAGGACCTAGAGATGATATTTCCTACCATACCCAGCAGTGATCCCAAACAGTCATGAGCGCTCGTCATCTGCATAGGTATCAGCCAGGGACTTTTTTCTTCTTTTGAGCAATAATTGAATATGTTAAGCAGCCTACCTCAAGATATTCTGAAATATTTTATCTAGTACAATATTATAGCCCATACAGTAACTAGGTGAAGAATTTCCTATTCTATCCCCTTTCCACTTGCATCTTTTCTGCTCAAAAGATCAGAACAAAAACTCTGCCCATTGTCTCCCTTTGGCATTATCTGGCTTAGAATTTGTAAATAATAAAGCTGTACTTCATACAGGAGCATCATATTTCTGAATCAGCCAGCTTGACTTAAATTAGCAACAGGTAAATTAAATGGCCCCTAGAGGCTAGAGCAGTGTAGACAACTTGTATATTTCAAAAACACTCTCTAGAAATACTTTAGGAGTTCCTGTGCCCTTTTGAGAAGAGCTTGGTAAAATTATTAAAAGAATGAGAATATAAAGAAACTAATGGCTCTCTCTGTCAGAACCACAGAAAGAAACTCTTTTATTTATCCCCAGAGCTCTCAGCAGTACTTCTGAGCAACACTGAGAGGAACAGATTGTACCAAGGGACAAGGAATTTAACAAATTCTTTTAGGAAGATATCTCTGCTTTCCAGAAGAATGTTCACCCCTCCATTTCATATCAAGTAAAATTAACCAATTGATACTAACAAGAACCTTTTAACAACAAAATATAAGTACTCCCAGAAAAGTGTAAAACCATGAATTTCTGCCATACAGTCTCAGAAATGAGCACAACATCCATCTTCAAACAATTTTTTGTTCATACCATATAGCTAATCACACAATAAACCTGGCTAAACAAGATGACGTTTCATAGTACCAATATAGAATCATAGAATGGTTTCTGTTGGGAAGGACCTAAAAAATCATCTAGTTCCAATTCCCTGCCATGGTTAGGGACACCTCCCACTAGACAAGGTTGCTCAAAGCCTTGGACTTAAAATAATTCCAGGGACAGAGGGACATCCACAGCTTCTCTGGGCAATTGGTTACAGTGCCTCACTACCCTCTGAGTAAATATTTTTTTTCTGCATAAATAATCTAAGTCTACCCTCTTTCAGTTTAAAACCATTTCTCTGTCTTATCACTACATGCCCTGAAAAAGAGTCTCTTCCTATCTTTCCTGTAGGCCTGCTTTAGGAAGGCCACTATCAGATCACTCCAGAGCCTTCTCTTCTCCAGGCTGAAACACCCCAACTCCCTGAGCCTGTCTTCACAGGGGAGGTGCTTCAGCCCTCTGATCATCCTTGTGGACCCTCTCTGGATCCACTCTAACAGGTCTATGTCCTTCTTGTGCTGGGGGCGCCAGACTGGATGCAGTACTCCAGTTGGGGTCCCACAAGAGCACCGCAGGGGAGGACAATCACCTCCTTTGATATGCTGGCTATGCTTCTTTTGATGATAAAATTTTATATTTAAGTGATTCACAAACTGATGTGATCAATCATTCACCTTTAATAATCTCATCTGAGAAAAAAAGAAAGAAAGGAAGAAAAAAGAAAACAGGCTCTAGGCTATTTCTACAATCCTGTATTGTGTTATACAATATCTACAATATTCTACAATAAATACCACATCCATTCTTCCACCTACTTTAGGCAACTAGCTCTGATGACTTCACATACAAAGCAGTCCACATTAGAAGCGATTAGAATACAGTTGCAAAGTCACTTAATTTTTTTAGAGTTTAACTGAAGAGACCTAAATCAAGCAGTTTGTAAGAGACTATATTAGAGAAGAGTCTTACTATAGTGAATGAGTTAACTATAACCCTGTTCTTCCCACAACACTGCATTTAACAATGCTAACAGCATGCCTCTCTCTTCATACTCTAGATTTAGACATTTTTCAAAACACTCTACTACAGATTAATTTTCCCAAATCATTCACATACCTCAAAACATACAAAACACGTGTAACATTTTCTGCAGAGTCCACGTCACCAAAGAAGGTTCCAAAAAAAGGATAAAACAATGTAGCCCACTCGCTAGGACCTACGACAAGTTGGTTACATTGCACATTGATGACACTGGATAGGCCTGAAGAGATTATACATCATGCTGTCTTGTATAAGCAGTTATAGAAGCAGGTATACAATACATTTCCCAGATTAAAAGAGCAGGTTTTATATTTCCATAGATTCTAATGCATGGTTTTCCAAAAAAAGTGAAAGGAATTAAACATGCTATTATGCATGCCAGAAATTTGACATTTCTAAATATGCCAGATGCATTTTCAGACATATTCCAGAGTTCATTCAAGTTCAGAAGGGTTTTCTTTTTTTTTTTTTTTTAATGTTATACTGGTGCTCTTAGAAAAATTGTAAGAAAAAAAACCAAAAATATACAAAAACTGAATACATATACAAGGGAGAATCCTAATGTATTGTGTTCTCACTGCTGTCCAAGAACAGAAACTCCTGAGCATCACTTGGAGTGTTTCAGAGCAAAAAGTGTTTCCAAGGTTGATTCTGGCACTGGAAACTAAGGATTATACAGCTGGACAAAAACACTAAGCATGCAGTCTTAGTGACTTCATTTAAAGAAGACTTGTGGAGATAAATGCATCTGTTAAATGTCAGTTCCAATTTTTATTTTTTACATTAAATGGAAAGTCATGGTTTAAATGCATTACTAGCATAGATTCTTCAGACCATGGTGTTCCGCAGTCTCCCTTTTGGGAGTGATCCATTTTAATTATATCCAATCCTTAGCCTCCTGCAAGCTTTTCTGAACAGTTTGGCTATTTATCACCAGAACACTGCAGACGCTGGAGGTAACAATAGCAGGATGGTTTTGTTTTTTGTTGTTATCTTGGTAATGTTTTTGTTTTACTTTTTTTTGGCCCCAGTTAGTATTTAAATACTTGGTACAAAGGAGTTAGTTACAAGAGGAAATGCTGCTTTTCATAGCAGAAAACAAAACCCTGACTCAGACTTCAGTGCCTACATTTATGTGCTGGAATATTAACACAAAATTTTGTTTTTTATTTGCTCTCTATGATGAACAAGATTTATATTAATTTCTGTAGTGATATTATATCTATTAGCATTTTAATTGTGGGATTCATAAACTATTATAGCTACAGTAATCCAGCAGCATGAACAACTGTTAAACACACACAGAACGTGTGTGTGTGTCACAGAAAGAATGTTCTATACCCAACTTTTCCACAGAAAACAATAAATAGTTTATCAACATACACAAATAGAGATCAAACGGATCTAAGTAAAGAATTTCTAAACGTATTCCATGTTATATCAAGTTCCCCATCCATTAAGTTCACTTCATAGTGAAAGTTTTAGTAGATTTAATTAATATGAATTTAAAAGACAGTTTAAAAATATATTAAAGCTTTATTTCTAAATTTCAGTCCTCTAACACTGTCCTGGTAAGAACAGGGTACTACTAATAGGTGTTGAAACCTCTAGCAGAAGGCAACCTTCTGGTTGTGAAAGGCAGGGTGGAGTCAGGCACAGCCTTTGCTGGCTAAGTCTCGTCCAGCAGTGCTGCAGAGCACCACTGAGTATGTGTCAGAGACACTTCTTTAGTTTTGCTAGAGATATTTTGAATATGAAAATTCTAAAGGAGCTACCAAGCGTGCTACTGTTTGTAGCAGTAGGAACAATGCATTCATGTGTTTTACTTTTGCAAGTTTAATCCTAATACAGCCACCCCCACCCCATGTCTGTCATTATCCTCAACAGAATCCTTAACTTTTGACACAGCATTCATCTTTGCCTAGTAAGAAGCATAATCTCTACCACACATATATACACAGTCCATTTGTCCCAGTGTAAACACAAATGCTTACTGAGTGATGTGACCTGCTTTCACAGGTCTAACACCTAAAATGAATCAGAGTTCTCTAGTGTTGGCACGTCTGTTATGCCACAAGAACCACTTTAGAAACTGAGAATGCTGACACCTGTATTTATGGCTCTCTGCAGTACTGGCAAAAAAGGCCTTGAAACATGCAATACCGCCCACAATTAAACCAGCCCTCACACCTCTCTCCTCCCATGTCACCTCTGACCAGAACCTCATAATTTAAACATTTACCAGAAATGTTTAGGTAAATGGTTCAAACTGCTCCAGATTGAGGAAGGAACTAAATCCAAATCTTCTTTATTCTAGTTAATCCTCTAACTACAGGGCATAAAGAATTAAAAATAAAAATAAAAAACCTTTCTATTCATGGAACTTGTTCCAAAAACAGGTCTTAAAAATTCCTGCTGGATCAGGATCCACAGGTGAGACAGGGAATTTCTGCCTTGTAAATCTTTCTAGGAACAGGCTTGTGTTACGTACCTACCCTGCTACATGGTCTAGGCATGCCTACCATCAGGCATGTAGGTGTGCAGGAATTTTTACTGACAGAAACTTACACATCGTGACTTCATCTACCTCTGGGGTTGAGTAGAAGCAAGAGTCTCTCTGTCATTTAAATGCTTGACCTAGGCACCTAAAGTCAAAGTTACACATCTAAGTCCTTAGGTCTTTGGGGAATTATATAATCTAGATTAATTTCTGTACCTGAGGGCAATCCACGGGTAAGCCAGAACATACAAGTGATGCAGAATGAAGATGGTTTGCATTAGTTCTGTGCTTTGAAACAGAGAAGCAAAATTTAACTCAAGTGCTGCTTGCTGAAGGTGCATTCCCAAAAATACTCATTTCATGGAATAAACCTCCTCAGGTTCATTCTTACAATTATTTCTAGGTTCTCATGTGTCCCACTGATACCTGAAAAATCAAGTTTTTAACACTGTGACTTGGCAAATATTAATTTAATTTCAAATCCACCACTATGGCCCTCACTGTCCACCCACCTGTAAGACCAGTTTTAAGAAGCTTAAGCTCATTCACCCAAAGCACATAACTTGTTTTAATTCTGTACAGATTTTGATGGTTCACTCACCAATGGTTCACTTATTACAAGAAGGTACTAGTAGTATTACCCCATTTGCATCAAAACATATAGAAAATTTTGTACAGAAATTAATAGAATCATAGAATCATAGAATATCCTGAGTTGGAAGGGACCCTTAAGGATCATCAAGTCCAACTCTTGACACCGCACAGGTCTACCCAAAAGTTCAGACCATGTGACTAAGTGCACAGTCCAATCTCTTCTTAAATTCAGACAGGCTCGGTGCAGTGACCACTTCCCTGGGGAGCCTGTTCCAGTGTGCAACCACCCTCTCTGTGAAGAACCCCCTCCTGATGTCCAGCCTAAATTTCCCCTGCCTCAGCTTAACCCCGTTCCCGCGGGTCCTGTCACTAGTGTTAATGGAGAAAAGGTCTCCTGCCTCTTGACAACCCCTTACGAGGAAGTTGTAGACTGCGATGAGGTCTCCCCTCAGCCTCCTCTTCTCCAGGCTGAACAGGCCCAGTGACCTCAGGTGGACAAACTCATTTTCAGTAAAGTTCAATGCATTTTTAAACAGTAAATTATATTATAGTATAAATTCTATGTTTAAATATTTTAAAAATATAAAATAAATAAGACATTTAACCACAAGCTGCAAAACTAGCACCTGCTGGTTTAGACCAATCCAGTCATTATACATACACACAGCGTTGCTCCTACAACTTAAAATGACTGCTGTTTCCACTCAACAAGAATCCAGAACAAATTAATGACGATCTCATAAAATCTGCACCTGAACTGCATTTTGTTGTATTCAGGCATAAATTATTCCAATGGATTAATTCAATGGGATTACCTACCTAAATAAACACAGCACTGTCTGTACAACAGGACTTCTAAATAAAACAATTGAGGAAGTCATCAAACTAAGTGCACAAATTCATCAGGGATCAGTACTGGGACCAGCCCTGTTTAGTATCTTTGTCAGTAACATAGAGAGCAAAATTGAGTGCACCCTCAGCAAGTTTGCCGATGACACCAAGCCGTGTGGTGCAGTCGACACGCTGGAGGGAAGGGATGCCATCCAGAGGGACCTGGACAGGCTGGAGAGGTGGGTCTGTGGGAACCTCATGAGGTTCAACAAGGCCTAGTGCAAGGTCCTGCATCTGGGCCGGGGCAATCCCAAGCACAAATACAGGCTGGGAAGAGAATGGATTGAGAGCAGCCCTGAGGAGAAGGACCCAGGGGTTCTGGTTGAGGAGAAGCTTGACATGAGCCAAAAATGTGTGCTTGCAGCCCAGGAAACCAACTCTGTCCTGGGCTGCATCAAAAGAAGCATGGCCAGCTGGGCAAGGGAGGTGATTGTCCCCTCTGCTTTGCTCTTGTGAGACCCCATCTGAAGTGCTGCATTCACCTCTGGGACTCACAGCCCAAGAAGGACATGGATGTATTGGAACAAGCCCAGAGTAGGCCCACAAAGATGATCAAAGGGCTGGAGCACCTGTCCTATAAAGACAGGTTGAGAGCTGGGGTTGTTCAGCCTGCAGAAGAGAAGGCTCCAGGGAAACCACACTGCGGCCTTCCAGTACCTAAAGGGGGCCTACCAGGAAACAGAAGATGGATTCTTTGTCAGGGCATGTAGTGATAGGACAAAGAGAAATGGTTTTAAACTGAAAGAGGGTAGATTTAGATTATTTATACAGAAGAAATTCTTTACTCAGAGGGTGGTGAGGCACTGGGAGAGGTTGCCCAAAGAAGCTGTGGATGCCCCATCCCAGGAAGTGTTCAAGGCCAGGCCAGATGGGGCTTTGAGCAACCTGATTTAGTGGGAGATGTCCCTGCTCATGGCAGGGGGTGGTGGAATTAGATGATCTTTAAGATCCGTTTCAACCCAAACCACTTCATGATTCTATGATTCCATTCTATAAATTGAAATTTTAAATAGTGGCTATTCTGTTTCCAGTTACAGAATGATACACCATGCCCTACCTCCCAGCTAATACTCCTTTCCATGTAAAGGACACAGTCATAGTTCAAGAAGTATTCTTTGATGTTCTATTCACCCCAGTTTTGATACTACGTTTACAAAATACTAAACTACTGACACATTTAATACTATGAGAATATTGACTTAATACATCCAGGCATATTTTTAGAAGCTACATTTGCCAGTGCAAAAAGAATGGTATTTAGGGGTACACAAGACTTTAACAGTTATATAATTAGTTTGTGAATTCCAGATACTCTACGCTATAAGCTAATTCATAAGCTTCTTCATTCACTTCAGAATCACTTTGCATAAAAATGTCTTCTCCCTCAAAAGAATCAGATCTGAGGAATCTCTGATGTGTAGTATCAACATCCAAATAAGTAAGTTGAGTATCATACACTGTTTTCTTAATTCAATAATAAATAGATCCACTGTTTGACTAAAAGGTATTTTCATCCAAATTTTATTTCAAGATGTGCAATTATGTTCTCCGTACGGGCTGTGTTATGATTTACAATTAATTTACAAGTAACAGAATTTAGCTATAACAACAACTATATCATAATCCATAAGCCCTCAGCTTGGTGTCATCCGCAAACTTACTGGGGATGCACTCAGTTCCCCTGTCCATGTCACCAAAAAAGACGATTAGCATCCACATTTGAGTTCCATTTTGTGCAGTGGAGTGGAGTGCAGTGGAGTTTCCAGAAACCACCATATAACAAAATTTTCAAATCATTTTGATTTCTGAGCAAGATCTCATTGTATGTAGCTGCCTATGAGGGCAGCCCAATTTTTCAAAGACGTCCTGTAAATACAGGAAACAAACTCAGAAGTGCATGTGGACCAGTCTTGAGGAGCAGAGAGAATCATGTCTCCTGCAAACAACAGAGACGTTTGCAAGTGAAATGCTCGGGACTGGACAGCTCCCAGGACAGTTTTGTCAGACGTCTTTTTCTTGCTACTGCCAGGTAGCATAAAAGCACAAACTACTCATTAACAGTAGTGATTACTTAGCATAAAGTACCTGTGCATTCACAAAATTAAAGTTCTCCTTTGCTAGTAATACTTCCTTTGAGAGTAAATACTCTATTTAAATCCGGATCAGAAAAGAGGAAAAAATGAATACCTTTACTCTTTAGGAAATCAAAATTATTTTTTTTCTCAAAATTAAGCTTGATTTCCTCAAAGACAACTATGTGCTTCTGAAAAATTAGGTGCAGCTGTCCTTTCTTTTTTGCTCCTAAATGAAATCCTTTGCCTCCTAGCTTCCCTCCCCTTTTTGGCAAAATTTGCCCATGTTCATTTCAGCTGAGTCATGAGCACATCACAGCCATGTGGGCCTTTTTGCACAGCAAATGGACTTAATCACAGGGGCATACAATCACATTCCTTCCTCCTCGTTTCCAATTCATCAGGGAATAAGAAACATAAAACTCTATTGTCTAGGACCTTAAAAAAAAATCAAAGCTATTCCTATTCATCAAGACTTCTTCCTCTTCCCCACCCCTCATTCTTTTTCATAGTAGTAAAAAAAGCAAAAAATAAAACTCGATTGCTTTATCTTCTATTGTATTTCAGTTTATTTTTCAGCTTAATAGATTGCCAGCATTTTGATACATTATATCAACAACAATTTCTCATCACTTGTGTAAGTCTACACAGAACGTGGAGGATTCTTCCTATCCCTGAGAAGTAAAATTGAGAATCTCCTCCAAGTCTCTTGTTGCCATTATTTCTCCATTGTTTTACTGTCAACTTCCAGCCAGAGCTAGTCAAAATGTGATTTTATTTATTTGGCTGGTTTCCTTAGGGTTGCCATTTGATCCTCACTTTTCTCTGGATGTTCCTGAAGTACAGAAAGGACTCTGTTTCAGTAGGTGAAAGTTTTAGTTTCCTTTCAGTAACGAAACATAATTCCCTGCTATATAACACCTTTTAATTCTCCTATTCCACCTAGTGGTTCCTTTGTTTTAAATTGCTATGAAATAAGGGACTCCACTCTTTACATAGCTCCTTTTTCTTGGCTGCACTTTTCCACATTGTTTTGTTTCATAAGTTGACAGTTATGGTTTATCTCAAAACTTCTCTCACTGCCTGCCTAGGTCTGCTCCCTCTGAATGGGAGGCGTTTTAAACAAAATGTGGTAACTCTGTAGAAACCATTTAGGAACTTTTCCCAACATGCTGACACGCACTTCAATTCAACTCCTTATCGAGAGTGATCTGCTTTATCTTGCAATCACATGCTATCAAGGCTAAGATTTTAAGAAGTGGAGACTCCTGTGTCTGTCTCCCATAAGCAACCAATGCCTGGATTAAATGGAAGTGCAGTATTATATAACTTTCCCAAGGGTTTTTGACTTGAACATAAATTCTAATCTCAGGGAGCCACTCCCCACAGAGTGCTATTTTGTTTTGAAACACTTCCCACAGCTGAGAAAGGAATGAATCCGTGACCCTAACAATCCAACAATGGTCTACACTCATTTCTTCCAACTTCAAGCCACATTTTGCAAAATTCACCCACCCTGGAAGTTATTGCACTGATGTGCCTAACTCCTCTTCTCCACACATTACACTGTAGCTACACTTAATATTTTCTCTTCTGCCCTTTTTTTTTTTTTTTTTTAAACTGGGAATCTGATTCCATCTTCTTTACTTGCAATGCAGAGAGCGGAAACAGTAGAAAACCAGGGTCAGATTCCAAGTGCAAGAGGTAGGAACACGCTGAACTGGTCAGAGAGCCGCAACTAAAGGAAGAGATGCTCATTTTTGACAGCTGTGCTTAGATCACTTTGTAATGGAGTCTCCTTGGGCCAGAGCTCCAAGGGAGCCATCCAGGAAACCCCAGGCAGTTAAAAGACTAAGAAAAAGAAATCATTACACTTGCAGACACTAAAGGCAGCAGTTACTTTTCTAATTGCACCTATATTTGAACATTTTAAGTGTCTGATATCAGGAAAGGAATTAAAGTACCACTTTGTACATCTGTCTTTGAATGTACTCATTACACTGATGGTCTACAAGGCTCACTGTAGAATCATGTGGTCCCTTCCTGGCATTCTGTGAGTTTTGCAAAGTTCACATAGTATTGCACACTTGAGAGAAGCAAGG
This sequence comes from Oxyura jamaicensis, assembly GCF_011077185.1. Lineage (NCBI taxonomy): Eukaryota > Metazoa > Chordata > Aves > Anseriformes > Anatidae > Oxyura > Oxyura jamaicensis. Next base: position 92,917,915 of record NC_048895.1, on the reverse strand, counting down.
GTTATGCCACAACATTTTACACTGAAATCAATGATCTGGTATTTTAATAAATCATAATGTTTTTACAACTATGTAGTGTTATCTTAACCTCTCCAGAAAAGATACCACAGGCTGTTGTGGAATTAGGGAAGCAATACTCAAAGGTGATAGGAATTGCAGTTACCTACCAAGATGAACAGAAGCACAAGGTATTCTTGATAATAGGCAGGTGGAAAGTCTTTGTGAAAGACTGAACCTATGGATACTTCCATTTTTGCAGCAACTACAGCACCCTTCTCTTACACATCTTCAAATCACCTTAAGTGGGCTTAGCAAATACAAAATAAAAATGCTGCAACAGCTTTGACTAAAAATAAAACTTTTGGAAATGGTTAACTCTGCTTAATGAAGAAAGTACAGATTGTTATAAAATAATTTGGAAAATACAAGCTGGTATGCTTTAAAAATTGTTGGCTTACTCTCAGTCTAGAGCTTGGGGTTTCTTTCCAACTTTCTGTTGATGCAGGATATAAATGAGTTCAGGCAAGTTAAAACATGTTCTATCATCAACGTGGCTCTAACGATTTACACAAAAGAAAGGGGAAGGTAATCAAGACATTGAATAATGCAACTCAATATTGTAAATTTGGTAAATTGGACTAAACACCAAAAAAAAAAAAAAAAGACAGCTTTGGTTATTTTAAATGCTCCTTAAAATATACAAAAATGTTCTGAGCTAACCAAGTATCAGTGTTAATGTACGCTTTAACCGCAGAAGTTGGAACACTCTTCATACCAGCAACTCAATTTCTTCCCTTCAAAAGCAGCTTGGGTAAATATGCATTTCTAGCATGTTCCACAGATAAAATCTTTCTTAAAATCCCACAAGTCTTGTCACACAAGCAGATGTACAGTATTCTACAGCTGTCACGTTCCATGTTCAGACAGACACGTTCAGAGCTATCCTAGAAAATCTTAACTTCCAAATTAAAACATACAAAAACTCAACATTTGCTTTCAGGGCCTTTCATAGCCATACATAAACCTGCACACATATTAGCAACTAGAACATTACAATTGGCAGATTTTACCTATACTGAAGAAGATGGGGATGGCAGAGCTACATGCCACATCACTGACGAGTACCTCCTGGTCACAGTCCCTAAGTACTTCTGCCACCACTGCTAAGGATGGGTACACATGAAGTATCAGCAGGAACTGCCATACACCTCTCCCATACACCTCTCTCATGTCAAGCAGGATCACAAGAGAAGCAAGCCTTGCTCTTCAAAGTCACTGAAGTAATTCATCTCTGCACAGTCCCGATAGCTTGCCTCCTTTCATTGCCATCCCAACAGACAGAACAAGTGATGCTAAGACCCTAAACCTCTTCCCAAAGTCTGGGAGGGGAAAAAGAATCGCAGGGGCCAGTGAACAGAGAAAGGAAAACTGTTAGCTTCCGGAAAAAATAATAATAATAATAATAATAATAATAATAATGTATGGCTCAAAGGTACTGAGAGGTACCCACAACATGGGACAGCAGAGAAGACTTGATGTTAAAAGACTTGACGCTGAAGCTTGACACGAGCCAGCAGTGCACGCCTTCAGCCCAGAAGGCCAACTGCACCCTGGTCTTCATCAATTGAGGGGTGGCCAGCAGGTCGAGGGAGGGGATTGTCCAACTCTGTTCTGCCCTTGTGAGGCCTCACTTGAAGTACTGAGTCAGGTCTCGGGGCCCCAGCACAAGAAGGATGTGGGGCTGTTGGGAGTGATTCCAGAGGAGGGCCACAAAGACAATCAGAGGGCTGGAGCACCTCTCCTATAAAGACAGGTTGAGAGCTGTGGATGTTCAGCCTGGAGAAGAAAAGGCTCTGAGGTGACCTTTCTGCAGCTTTCCAGTACTTAAAGGGGCTTATAAAAAAGACAGAGAGCAACTTTTTGATCAATCAGACAATGACAGGATAAAGGGAAATGGTCTTAAACAAAAAAAAATGAGATTTAGATTAGATATTAGAAGGAAGATTTAGATTAAGATATTAGAAGGAAATTCTTCACTCTGAGGGTGGTGAGGCACTGGAGCAGGTTTCCAAGAGAAGTTGTAGATGCCCCCATCCCTGGAGGTGTTCAAGACCAGGTTGGACAAGGCCCTGAGCAACCTGATCTAGTGGGTGGCATCACTGCCTATGGCAGGCGGGTTGGAACTAGGTGATCATTAAGTTCCCTTCCAACCGGAACCATTCTATGAAGAGGAAGGCTGGTCTGAATGAAAAGCATGAGGGAACGAGAGATCCTGCTCTCACAATGTTCCCACAAACACTTTCTAAAAACATCCCAAGTCCTCCTCAGACATTTCCCATGTCAGAACCCAGAAGACTCCTGCACCCCAGTCCCACACCCAAAGCCAGGTGGTCCTTCCAGCCGTTTCTCAACCCCTCCTGCCCCAAAGAGTGGCAATTCCTCCCAGTCCCTCCTTCTCTTCCCCCCACAATCTTCAGAATCCGCTCATTTTGCCACATCACTATTTATTTCTGTTTATACTGCTAAGAAGCTTTCAGCTTCTCTTTGTTATTAGTGCAGTGTCTCATGCCTCTAACCAAAGCTTCAGACCAAGCTACTGGAACTAATCATGGGCGAAAGAAAAATCTTGGAATATAAAAGTCTGAATTATGAAGAGGCCTTAAAGTACTAACATACAAGGAGGAAATTTAGGTTTCCTATGTGCTAATGCAGCACTCTTTAAAGGCTTACTTTGAACTGACAGAGAATTCAAGGAAAAATGTAAATCTCTCACTGGCATGAAAGGTAGTTTTATTCTTCACCACACCAAGTTCAAACAAACTTCCCTGCAATTTTTGCATGTTCTTTGTTAGAGAGAATGTACCTCATTCCAGTGCCTGTGTGTTTAACTTAGAGCAACTATTAACTTCTCACTATTTAAACCCTGTTTTATTACAGCATAAAACACACTGATAAAAAGATCAATTATTCAATCCAACTTTGAAATGAAATAAATCACACAAAATTCCAAAAGGTTGACATATATTTACTTTGTACTCCTATTTCCATTCATAATATTATTCAGTGTGATCAACACTGCTCATCTCCCTGGTTTCTATCTGCTGTTAATCACCACTAGCGTGCCTGACATCTCCCCTGGAAAGCTAAATCAATCAGCACTGCTTTAAAACAATGTCTGCGCAGATCAAGGGCAACTTAGAACTAAGTTGCTTTTATAAATCTCATAGTACCCTACTACCACAGAAACTAGACAGAGGAAAAAAAAACTTCAAGTCATTTTGTGTGCCCATACCGGTTAAGCTTTCTCCTACCATATACTGCTTTTTTCCACAGTCCAGTTCTAAATGAAGCAACATGGAGCAAGGCTCACCCTATTTTCCCACTCATGGACAGGAAAGAAATGCCAAGCCCTGATTACTTTTTATTTAACAAGGCAGTACACATGGTAACAATCCAATAATCTCCTCGATTTTCTGCTTGTCCCTAAATTTCACCAGTAGAGCTGGCCACTCACCAGCCACAAAGCATGGCCACCCCTGGTGCCTGGGGAGGTGCACTGGATCCTCCCTGTCAGGGGAGGTCATGGGGAGTGTCACATCCCACATGCTACATGGGCAAGCCAGGGCAGTGCTGAACCCCATGTCTAGACATATAAAGCACTTGTAGAGAGTTTGTGTAATAGGGGGAGATAAACTCTCCAGCATTCTCCTTTTGACTCTCACCCTGGGATGGATGGAAACATTGCCTTCCACTCGCTGTAAGCTCCCTAAAGACCACAACCTCAAACAGTGTGCCAATGGGTCAATTTCACATATTTCCAACACAAAACGTGGATCAGTGAAGCTCTGAAATGCATCAGGGCCTTCACAGCACTCACAGGACTTTACTGGCCCCTTCCCACAGCCCAGGGCCCCATGTCTGGGGCTCTCAGCCTCTGCCTCAGCAAGGCTGGGCTTCAGCTCCCCACAGCCTGGCCCTGCCTGGCCACAGGCCCTGGTGGGCCAGGCCCCCAAAAAGGCCCATGTCATTGTCCAGCCTAGGGCTGTCCCCATCCCCAGTGAGGTGCCTGGGCTGCCCAGGTGCCCCCGGCTGCCCTGCTTCTGGCTGGGGCGGTGGGACTGGGGTGGGTCCTGTCCTGACAGCCCCGGAGAGCCCCTGCTGCTCCCAGCCCAACAAAACGCGTGATTCAGAAACTCAGACAATGCACACAACAGCGAGCTGAAGTCAGGAAAGCTAAAAGCAAGACAATGCAACTGATAAGCCATATTTTGATTTCTTCCAGCATTTTGAATTAATGCTACCCAGTGTCACTGGCTGCTCCCTGAGTGCAGATATGATGAAAAGCAAAGGGAGCAGCAAAACAGGAAACGGTAGAAAACCCTGCATAAATAGTGGCTCTTCTACGGGATTACTCGTTCAGCTCTGGTCATGCCAGCTCAAAGAAGATAAAAAAGACATCTCAAAAATACAGACGGCTAAGAGCATAAAAAAGTCCTGTCTTATAAGAGACACTGGGAAGATTAGTTTTGTTCAATGCTTCTCTAAAGCAGTAAGGGCAAAACACACATGCATAAAGTAATGAATAACCTAGAAAGAAGGATTAGGCCTTGTCTGCTCTTATTCTCTTTAAAAAAAAAAAAAAAAAAAAAAAAAAGTTACCCTTTTTGGTGGCCTGTGAAGCTAATTTCACAGGCCACCGGCAGAAGCAAAGAACACAGTAGAATTTTAAGCTAGACTAATATGTAAGCTGATAACAATACAAAGAATAACACAGTAAGAAAATAAAACTTGAGCAAAATAGCAAAAATCTCAAGGTAAAGGAGGTCAGGGAAGAAAAACATCAAGAGAAGTCCATTTTCAGCTAGCTATTTCCATAATTAGTTGGCCTAAATTAATTGGATTGGGCAAAAATCTTGTTGAATTCAGTAGGACAAACTACACTTTTCAAGTATGTTTAAGATCTGAATTATAATGCAAGTAATTTCAAAGACTGAGATAAATTGAACCAAAGTACTTAAGTTTTGCCATGTAGACTTTCCAGAAACATGCTTGTGTTACCAAGGACCTGAAGGGAGCAATGCAATACAGTTTGTAAAACTGTACTCTGGAATTGAGCTCAAATTTCCTAAACATTTACCAATAAGCCAATTTACTGGCTGATGGTGCCAAACCAAGATGTTCTTTAGCAGATCATCCACCACTGTTCTTAGACCTCAGCTGGAAATGCGGTTTGAGCAGACGGAAAAAGGATCACAAAACCTAGTATAATAGTTAGGCATGTGGGTGAAATACAATAAGCGGATTACTGAGCAGTGTTTACCTTATTAAGCTGCCTCTTATAAATGCATGATTGTCACCAAAAGTGTGAGTTCATGGGCCAGCCTTCTGGTAGCCTCTGCCACCCCAGGAGCCTGTAAGGCTCCTGTAGAGGTCATGTGTGTCTCTCAACTTTTGCCACGGTCACCCTGGCATTCAGCATTTCTAGTAAACGTTTATTAGATCAGATCTTAAAAACCTCCAGTGAGTAAGATTCCATACCCTACCAGGACAATCCAATGCTCAATTACCTGTGCAAATAGAGAGGACTTTCCCTGCCATTTTCCTAATCTCTCTTGCTACAGTTTAGCATGCTGGTTCTTGTTACAACTTCATCGGGTGTGAAGAGCAGTTTATTTCTCTCCACTCTGCAGCAACCAATTACACATCTGAAGATCGTTATCACATCTCTCATCAGTCTTTGCTTTCCTAGACTGTAAAAATTCAGTTCTTTTGCTATTTTCTCATAGGTTATTTTCTAGATTTCCTGACTAAACTGCTTGCTGGAGCTGTGGTGTCCAAAATCACATACAGTGCAGACACCAGACACTGAAGCTGTAACTACCATAAGATGACATCATATGTCTACAACACTCTACTTAAGCATCCCAGAAAGATGCTTGTCTTGATTTTTGTTTAAATATAAACGCATATACAATTTGTGGGTTTCTTACTGACTGCTGTTCAGTTTCTGATCAGCAGCAACTCCTTAATCCTTCCACAGAAACTCTGCTTTGCCAGTCTATGTCACCTCGTGCTCAGACATCATGTTTTGCACATATCTAAAATATGCTGTATCCTACCAGTCTTCCTGGTTGAAAACTGCATTTTTTAAGGAATATACTTAGCACAATTTTCACATTTCTTCAAATACATATCTTGTACCCATTCTCTAGTTCAGTACTACATATTTGCAAGACATAAAATAAGCATCCCCACAATCAGTAAGGCTTGGGGAAAACTTTTAGGTAAGCTTTCTAAGCAAGTCTAATAAACCCACAATGTTTTCTCAGGTGCCTGAAAGTTGGAAGACTTTCAGAATCAACCAGTGACTGGTGTTCCAGCCCTTGACATCCTTGAATCACAGACCAGATCCTCTCAGCACTGTAAGTACCGTGTACATCTCAGCATTACACAACAGTACAGGAGTAATCGGAAGTGGCCCATGGAGCAGATTTCTCTTTCCAGGTACAGAAATGAATATAATTGCAGTTACTACGAACACCTCTACTCTGCTCATTATTGTAATGCCTGAAATCCCATGCCACAAACTATCAAAGGACCTTAAGTACATATACGTAAAGCCAGCAATCCATTTCACCCCGTATCAGGACAAGGCAGATTTCTGTATGACACAGATCGATAATAATGTAAATGATTTAATCTTGTCCCAACTAGATGAGCGAGGATTTCAAGCCAGCACAACCTGCCCACAAGCACTGAAATCACACCGCGAACAAGCAAACAAACACCACATCAGCGACACGTTCCGCTCGCAGCTCCCTGTCAAAAAGAAGGCACAACACTTCATTACCTCAGCCCCGCGGTTCGCTGCCTCCCACCAGCCCGCACTGCAGCGGGGACAGCTGCCTCCCATCCCATCCCATCCCACCCCATCCCATCCCATCCCATCCCATCCCATCCCATCCCACCCTGTCTCCCCCCAGCTCCACCGCGACCCCCGAGCCGAGGCAGCCCCGCGGGGGCTCCGGGCTCTCCCCTGCCTCCCGAAGGGGAGCCCTGCGGCTTCCCCCCGGCCCCAGCCGGCCGGTGCCCCACCTGAGGCGGGCTCGGCTCGCTGCGGCGCGACTCTGCCCCACGCTAGCTCGGCAGCAGCCCCGGCCCCGCGCCACCGCCGCAGCCGGCCCGGCCCGGCCCGCCCCGCCCGCGGCACCGCCCCTGCCCGCCTCCCGCCCGCCCGCCCGGCCTGG